>NC_143571.1:6430000-6725000 GCF_054136105.1 Typopeltis vanoorti
CTCCTGCTTGTGCTCTTTGGTCTCTGTCGACTCCACTGTATATCACATTAAAATTTTCGGTTCTCATAGTTCCTTTTAATTTTTTTTTTGTTTCAGTGATTACCTTTTATCTTTTATATACCGATTATCTTTTTCTGTCAACTTACAAGTAGAATTATGTTCTCCATGTAAGGGGACTAGGCTGACGATGGAATAGTTCATAGGTCCTCTACCTTAAGGCTTCTGAACTAGCCTTCTTCCGAATTTAAACCCATAGGAGGAATAGGATATATTGAAGGGGGAAGGAGTAGATTATAGAAGAATTATAGTAAGGTTTATAGAGGGCGTAGTTGTAAGGCCAGAAATGAAAAGACCCCATGGCCCTCGAGTACTGTAATAGCATAAGGGTCATAAAATAAGAAGAGTTGGCTGATAAGGCCTTATAGGAAAGATTAAAGTAAGTGGATCTTCCTCAAAGTAGAAGAGGATAGATCCAGCTTGGGGTCCATGGGAGTGCCGCTTCCCTTACAATTAAGATGATGGCCCTGTTGGTCCACGAGTCCTTATTCAGTATATTCAGACCACCCTACCACACACACACATGGTGGGCTCCCCTATCCTCCACCCAGGGGACATGCTCTCTAGGGGTTACAGGGTCCCCCCAAGAGAGTATTTCAAATATAGCATTCTCCTTCGTTGTTGTTTTGTAATCAATCATAAACAGGTTGTTCCCCCACTCTACGCATAAGTATTCAATGTTATCCTGCAATTAATTGCATCGGACCAATTAAGATTAGTGCTGGTGCGTTATGCCCTCTCAAAACTCATACATCAATAAAATGCAATCCCATGGTCATGGGGGGGACGGGGCACTTTACCCTGGGATTGATTGAGATATGTAATCTTACACCCTCGACCCTAGGAACGCTTTGTCTGTCTTAAAATTTTTTTATGGGTTGGCCTGTTGCAGGGTAGCTATAGAACACGTGTTTTATTGCAGTAATAAAACACGTGTTCCTGTTTTGGGCTCATCTTTTTCTGATTTGTGAACAGTGACCGGTTAGTTTGCCCTCTGTCTAGTAAGTTACAGAGTGAAGTGTGAATTTGAATTTATAGTGAAACAAATTTTAACAAAAAAAAATTTTAAAAGCTAAGTGTATGTAATTTAATATTATTTTATTTGTTAGTTTTATGATTTTTTTTGCTTTTAAACTGAAATAATTTAATTTAGGATGAATTAATTAGTTGATTTTTAAAAAATTATGCCGGTCAATTTTTTAATATATGAAATTGTGCTAAGAACTATTAATTCTGAATACCTTTTTTTTTTCTCCAAGAATTAAAGATCATTAAAATCGTTGCAAAATGAAAATAATGTATTTATAGTTTTACATCGACAAATAATTACATAAAAAAAGATAAAAGACGTTTATTGATGTAATTATTTGTCTCCAAGCTTCCCCCCCCCCTTTCCTGGAAAACATGACAGCACACCCAACCGAAATAATCACATGATGCCACTGGAAGAAACCATTGATTCAGCTAGGCATGTGGTGAATTTATCTGCAAGGATAAAATAAGATGTTAAAAAAGCAGTCTTGGACAAGAATAAAGCATAAGGAAAGTTCCCAGCAAAGTCAGCAGATGCCTTGAAAGAATAGAGAGAAAAAAATAAGATAGCTAAGCTGTGTATGAAAGTAGCTAAACAAAAGTAATGGGAAGACTTTTGGTAAGGATATAAATAATAAATATCAGAAAAGAAGCAAAATGTTCTGGAGGCTGTTGAAAAAATATAAAAGATAATAAAGCTGACATGAAAACTGAACATAAGGATATCCTGGATGTCTGGAGTAATTACTATGAAAAAAGTTAAATAACACAGTGAGGACAGAACAGTAGTAGAAAATTTTCAAGAGGAATGCAAACAGGAGTACATATCAATACTCAGAGTGGAAAAAGCTATCAAAAACTTGAAATGTGGAAAGACAGCTGGAGTAGATGATATTCAACCAGAAATGCTTAAATATGGAGGTATAAAAGTTTTGCAGTGTGTGTGGCCACTACACACTGCATAATTCAGTTGGCCTGGTTGGAAATTCGAATTTCAAATGAATGGAGTAGAGCTCTTGTAGTTCCCATCAAAAAAAAAAATGAATGAGGCTAAATCTGAAAATTGCAGAGAAATTTTTCTGCTGGGTAAGAGATTTATACAAGCATACTTGAAGTGAAATTGAGAAAAATTGTGATTGTCAGGTGAAGATCAGATTTTCACTTTATGACAAATAATTGAGAAACCATGGAAATATGACAAGGATTTGTACTTCAGTTTTGTAGGTCTGGAAAAGACATAAGACAGGTGGCCCAATAGACAAGCTTTCAAAACATTACAATTAAATGGGTTAAATGAAACATATAGAGCAGTACGTAGTCTATATTTGAATTGTAAGTCAGCAATTAGAAATGAAGGAAATACAGGAGGATGGTTTGTAAAATTAGTGGCAAGATGTTTGATGTAAGATAAGATGCACATTATCTCCACCCCTATTCATTTCTTTCACAAAGTAAACAGTATGGATTACTTTATGAAAGAAATTGTCATTAAACCAGATATTACAATTCAGGATATCAAACTTAGCTCTTCTTTATGCAGATGATATGATCCTAAAAAAGATCCAGTGATTGTCTCCAGAATTCTCTGACTAAATTGATGAATATAACAAATTTGGCATGAAAATCAGCAATAAAAAGTGAAAACTCGGAAAATAGGCAGGAACATTAGCTTTATTAAACTTTAGCTACATTCTCAGTGGAAAACCTATAGAACAAGTAAAATATTTCAGCTATTTAAGCACAGATTTAGTGAATATTACAAATTTACAACAGAATAAGTAAAGCTGGTATGGTAGGTAACCAGTTGAATAAATTTATATGAAATAAGTGAGAAATTAGTCAATACACCCAACTAGCAGTATACAAGACAGTGTTCAAACCAGTTTTAAGAGTAAGGATCTGAGATTTGGGTTAGAAATAAAGCACTTGATCAAAGATGTATATAAGTTCACATGAAGAGAAGCCACAAGAAATAAGAAAAGCCTCATTGACTGTGTTATCGTTGATAGTGATATCTTTATGTTGGTTCAGGATATGAGTGTACATAGGAGTGAATAGTGGCATTAATAACAAAATCATATTAAAAATTAAGATATTAGAAAGGGACTTAACATTGTTAGCATTCAAGAATGTGTGAGCAGGGCTGATCTAAAGTGGTATGGCCACACTTAAATAGAATGGGTGAGGAAAGGTTAGTAAAATAGGTGTTTGATGATAAGAAGAGATTCAGTGGAAGACCAAAATCTTGGTGGATTGATTCATTCAGAAGTGCCTTAGAAGAATAAATGTTAGATATGGGAATGTTAACAAGCAATAGATTAATTTGGAGGAAATTTGTTGATCGGAGATGATAATAATGTAAACTTATATCATGTATGAGGGTGTGCTGAAAAATAATCCATGAAGGAATTGAGGTAGGACCATGTTCTAGGTATTTATTAGAACTTTCCAGCCCCTCTCTCTCTCATAGTATTGTCATAGCAGCCTGAATATCCTGTGAATGTACATATCAAGAAATTGGTAGTGTTTAATTTACACTACTAACATTATACTAAATTTCAAACCAGTAACCTCAAAGCATAAATTACAACTGTGGTAAAGACTTACAGCATCCATTCAGATTGTTGCATAAACAGTTTAAATTGTTTCTGTGACAATGATTGAGTTGCAAAAGAAATATCGGTACATGTGATGAGAATTAACAATCTGAGATTTCCAGATGACATTGTTATTATGGAAGAAGAAAGAGAACTACAATACAAAAAACATCGAAACTATTAAATGAGAAAGGAAAGAATTTGGACTTGTTATGAACTTGGAGAAAAACAGACAGTGGTATTTGGTGAGAAGAACATGAAACGAGATACAGTGGATGGAATTGATATAGAAAATGTAGAACAGTTCACATATTTGGGAAGTAAAATGACATGATTTGGACTATAATAAAGAAATAAAGATCAGGATTGCAAAGGGAAGAACAAATCTGAAGGACATGGATAACATCTGGAAAAGTAAAGTGATCAACCTGCAAACAAAAAAACTAAGAGTGCTGGAAACATGCATCTTTATTGGTGTACTGCAGCGCTTCCCAAACTATGGGCTGCCTCCCCCTTGGGGGCCATACGTTATGTTGGGGGGGGGGGGGACGTGAAATAATGAAAACAAATTTAAAATGTTTTAAGACTAAGATTTTTTTTATCTTAAAAGAAACGTATTTAATTTTTATTATTTCTTTTTTGTTATTTTTTATGTTTTAATGGGAAAAAATCAGACATTGGTGTGGGTTCACAAATTTTGCTTCCTGTCAGTATTGAAGCACATCCATCACATTAAATTGTTATTAAACTTCTTTTATGTCTTTAATTCTTTCTTTATTACTAATCATTTTACGTTTCATGTGCTTGTACTGCAAATGTACAATAACGATCTATCTATATAAAAGTATGAGATAATGTGCCATGTCAAATGCGTATGTAAGATGCTAAAAATGTAATATTTGCATTTAATTTTTGCAATATTTGCTGTGTGTGTTTTGTATTGAGTATAAATATAAAAAATATTATAATAATATATGTCTATATTACGATTTTATTTCGAGGGGGGCCGTGAAATATTTTAATTTTTCCAAAGGGAGCCCTGACATCTAGAAGTTTGGGAAGCACTGGTGTACTGTATAAATCTGAAACATGGATAGTAAATAAGGAATCAAGAAAAGGAATTTTGGCATTTGAAAGAACTTGTTACAGGAAGATTCTAAGAATAGGATGGATACAGAAAATCACAGATGAGCTCTGTCGGAAGATACAACCAAAGGAGAATCTAATGCAGAAAATTATAAAATGGAAGATACAATTATTTGGACACATCTGTAGAATGAGTGAGGACCGGAAGATAAAGACATTCGTGTTTGGTATTATATATGATGTAAACCAGGGGGTCTTCAACCTTTCAGACAGTGTGGGCCGCATTAAAAATTCAATGAAGCCTGTGGGCCACTAAGCTATACTGCAGTATTTAGAATTGTAAGATGCTTTCCAGATTCACAAGGAACGCTGTGCATTTGATACTTTACATAAAATCCTATAAAAATAAACAAACTCAGCTTTAAGAGCATAGGTAGGAGTCAGGTTTTCATGATAAGTAAATACAATTGATACTTGAAAAAAGATAATTCAATGAAGAAAATATTCAATTTTTACAATGTCAATGGGCAATTTGGCAAAGTTTTTCCTTGACCAGCTTATCAATATTGGAAATCGCTATGTGCAGAGTATTCTCGAGCTGTTGGTCCGTAATCTGAGTTCTTGTCTTGGACTTCACATGCTTCATTCTGGAGAAGAACTGCTCACATAAGTATGTGCTCCTAACATCATGAAGATTAGGGAATGCATCCTCAGAAATGTAAGTCTTTGTAAAATGTAAGCAAGGGCACATTGAATAATTTTTCTCTCAAAGAAGAGTTGTTTTGGAGTTTCAAGCAGCTCCATTTGTACATGAGCCTGGCATTTCGACAGCATTGACACTGAATGGCATTGAAAATAAATCTAAATTGGTTACGAAAATCACTAAATATCTCTTCGAATTCACTTCGCAACACAGCTAATTTTGTAGCATATTCATCAAGAGACGAACAGCTGGACTCAGCGAGAGGCTGAAAATTAGTTGTCTTTTTTTGTGAGTTGTGCCTCCCAAAGTTTGAGCTTGGCCACAAAAGAGCTTTGATGTGATCAAACAGACTGTGCACCAGTTGATCTTTGGATTGTAGCCGCGTATTTAGATCATTCATATGCAATGAGATGTCGGTCACATAGGCAAAGTCTGTCATCCACTTTGGATTGTTAAATTCCGCAATCGGATTCCCCTTGGTTTGCATGAACTACAGTATTTCGCTCCTTAAGTCAAAGACTTTTTAAGAACTTTCCCTCTGTTCAACCAATGCACATCACTAATAAACCATATTGTCATGTTCCGCTTCGCACTCCTAGGTCAAAAACTCTTGGAAATGATGATTCAATCCTCTTGTCCTAATAATGTTGACGACAGTTACAATAACTTTCATGACATTCTCAAATCCAATAGTTTTCTTCCACAAATTCTAGTGGATTAAACAGTGGTAATGGACGAAATTGTTTCCTTCTAGTTCCTGTTCTTTCTGTAGCAGTGCAACAAACCCTTGGTTCGTTGCCACATCCTCAAGGTTGATTAAGCTGAGGTCGAAATTCTGGAGTGTTTTCTTGGCGGCTTCAAGAATATCACTGCCTTTCGTCGTTCCCTTCATAGGTACGAGCGCTAGCAGTTCTGTCACATTGAATTGTTGATCAATGCCACGGACAAAGATAGCCAGTTGTGCTGTATCCTTCCCATGTGTGCTCTCATCTAAAGCAAGTGAATATGACGTAAAATATTTTTTTTTTTAAAGTTCCTTCAATGCCATTGGCAAGAACTTGTTGGAAATTGCATTTCCAACAAGTTCTACAATAACTAGCACGTCGTGCTACAGTTACCCCAGACAAACTCGTTTTTTTTTTTCAAACACTTCCTTATTATTTGGGCACAGAATATCCCCAGCAGCGATAGACACTCTTTCATAAACTCGCTGTTCAATTTGGAGACGGTTCACTTTGTCCACACGAAGCCGCCCTTGAAAGTAATCGAAATTGGACGCATACTTTGGCTCATAGTGTCGTTTTATATTGTATTCTTTTGATACTGACTCACGACAAATTAAATACACTGGCTTATCATCGATTGACACAGAAAAGTACACATTGGTTCACTTTTCATTAAAAACCTAACAAGAATCACTTGATTTACGCTTTTTACTCGTAGACGCCATAGTAATGGAAGGTGAACTCAAAAAATGATCCAAAATGGCCGCGTAACGGTTATTATCCACTGAATATGTCTCGCACTAATGAAGAAATCTGGCAATATAAACCCACAATAGGCTATGGCTGATACGACGAACCTGCGTGCGCTTATACACGAATATCACTGTTCACAACCGACTGTGGATGAGATCCTTGTATGTATTTATATGAAAATAACGAGGTATCAAGAACCTTCAAGATGTATCCGGAAGGCACTGGACAGCGCTCGAACGAACTACTGCTTCAGCAATCTACCTGCGATTAGTACTAGTACTTAAGTGGCACTGGTAGATGACTGAAGAAGCATGTCTATTTAATATATTTATTTTTATAGGATTTTATGTAAAGTAGCAAATGCACAGCACTCCTTGTGAATCTGGGAAGCATATTACAATTCTAAATACTAAGGCCACTAAGCTATACATAAAGTATAGCTTAGTGGCCTGCGGGCTTCATCGAAATTATTTTTTATTTAATCGCGTTTTAATGTTAAATAGTTATTTTTTCAAAATGGCCGGTGGGCCACGGCAAAGAGCTCTGGCGGCCATGCGTTGACTGGTGTAAACAAAAGAGGAAGACCATACAGAGAATCGATAGACAACAAACGACTGGCGTGGAATGGATGTACAGAAACTGCGACATTCACTGGACAAAGAAAGGTGGAAGAAGATGGTGAAGGAGGCATTGGAGACCAATGGGCAGTGAGCCCATGGTTCGTGGTGGTGATGATGAAATATATTCGAATCAGCTTGTGGCAATTTGTGTAAGTGATGATTTCGAGTAGAAAGCAGGCACACATTCAAATTTTCGAATCGCGCACAAAGGAATAACGTTGTAGGATAAAAGGCTGTGCTAAGCAAATTGTGTTTGAAAGAAGTTCTTTTCGTGAAGGAATAAAGTTGCAAAGTTAGATGACTTGTAATGTCTCAAAGACATCATCTAGATCAGTGCTTCCCAAACTTCTGGATGTCAGGGCCCCCTTTGCAAAAATTAAAATATTTCACGCCCCCCCCTCGAAAAAAAATCGTAATAGAGAGATATATTATTATAATATTTATTGTATTTATATTCAATACAAAACATACACAGCGAATATTGCAAAAATCAAATGCATATATTACATTTTTTTGCCTCTTACCGTTTGGTTCTGAAGACGATGCGGGCTGTTCTGGTAAAATATGAAATACTGTCCTTTTTTTGAGTCTGTTTCTGCTGATTGTTCGCGGGAATTTTTTTATTTTTTATCGGCCACTTATCCATCTCAGGGTTAATTTTTTTTTAACGTAGAATAGATCAAATAATATCACCACTTACCGATACCGGCACACCACAGACTGATAACATGAAATTAGTGAATATTACCTGAATAAGGGAATCCCAGGACCAGGAACATTTTTCTCTTTTGTGACTTTTCTCCCTTGTACGGTAATTAAGCCTAACGCGAAACAGACTAAAGGCAGGTTATTAAAACGTGCATATGATTGGTGCGGTATTAACAAAAGATCGCCCAACCGAAAGATAAAAGCATAGCTGACATGCTAACTCTCTTCAACCGAATTCCATATGTGAAACTGCCATAACATTCATTATATATATATTACTTAGTTTTAACACTTTTACGAATTTTAACACGTTCGGTTGAATTTTATTGCTGCCTTGGGAAATCGAACTCACACACATCTAATTAATAACAGTTGTTTTTAGTTAGATACTGTGTTTGCCCATGCAACATATGGTTTTGTTTCAGTCTATAGTAGTTTCTGTATGAGGGGAAATGTGATTCATTAATTAGTGTGTTTTTATCCCAGTTGTCTCTAATTGCACTATTTGTTGAGAAATATATTACACAGACTCCTCATACCTTATTCACTGGCATAATAAAAGTACTTGTTTTTATTGCCTCTGCAGTATAGTGAGAGGGCGTGTTGTTTACCACTGCAAGCTAGTTACTATCTCCCCACATGAACTTGTTTAAGCTTTTTTTCATGTGTGAAGTATATGTGAAACTTTTATTGGTAACCGAAAACTAGCTCGGATGACAGTGATAATATAAAACGAAGTTTGATATGTATATAAAGTTAATATCAACAGTCCCTGATTACGAACGCGTGATGAAAGGGACAGAAAGATTTGGAGCTTCCCTGGAGAGTATTCGAAGTAAATACAATTAACCGCTGCTTTGAAATGAAACATACGAATAAGCAATATTTACTAATATTCATTAAGCGCTGAAATACGCAGGAAGCAAAGCTTGTGAACCAACACCAATGTGTGAATTTTTCCATTAAAATATAAAAAATAACAAAAAATAAATAATAATAGTTAAATACGTTTCTTCTAAAATAAAAAAAATCTACTTAACATTTTAAATTTGTTTTCATTATTTCACGGCCCCCCTCAACAAAACCTAAGGCCCCAAGGGGGCCGCGGCCCACAGTTTGGGAAGCGCTGATCTAGATGATTCCATGTGGGGAAGAATTATTGGAAGGCTGCAGAATTACTGATATTGTAAGAGTTTACAATCTTAACTAGTACTATCCAAGCTCTGGGCAACGTTTCAAACCAATGGAATGTGTTCCAGACGTTTAAGAGTCGTCCTCGCTCTACCACAGAGCATGAAGATAGATTTTTGGTTATAACAGCAACACGTAACTGACATACCACGGTCGATCAACTTGCAAGTCAGATCCATTCAAGCACAGATACGTGGATATCTCAACGAACTGTGGAGACGTCTGCGACAAGTAGGATTATATACCTGAAGGCCTGTACTCTGCATCCTATCTGCAGCTCATTGTAGAGCACGTTTTCAGTAGAGTTGTATCCATAAAAATTGGACAAGACACCAATGGGCTAATGTACTCTTTACAGATGATAGTCATTTTAGTCTTTCCCCCAATTAGGGACGCCACTTGATTTGGTGTGAAAGTGGTCCTGCTTACCATCATAAGAAGAATCTTGAAAGGTAGATCAAGCATATAACTCCCACTTTTTCAGACAATAATATGTGGTGCTTGGGGGTTTCATCCATACAAAATGGTAGCAGTTGTCTCCTTGGATCCCTATGTATCATTGATAGTCTTAAGCCAACTATCAGTGAAGGCTAAAGGGGGAAAGGTAGATCGACCATATAACTCAAGCTCCTGCTATTTCAGCCAATAAAATAATATGCTTGTGGGGGGGTTCAGGTGTGCAAGATGGCAGCAGTTGTCTGCTGTACTCTTCTTGGACACCTTTCTATCGTTGATAGTCTTAAGCCAGCTATCAGTGAAGGCTAAAGAGTGGGGGAAGGTGAGTTTGACCACCAATCTTCAAAAAGAAGATAATTATGGCTAAAATGCCTTTGCTCTGCCTTGGAGGAATAAAAGACATTAGCATTTTTTTTTAAATATGTTAGTAACGTAGCAAGTTTATTTCGCATTAGCTTACCCTTTTATTATGATTCCCATTTAGAATGGCATGTACGTTTTTAATATCTGCATTTAATTTGCTTGAACTATAGACACAGATATAAGTTATAGATTTTGTTAAGACTCTCTCTCTACTGTACGGAAATGAATTTTACGGAATGACCATAAAACTGCAGAAGAAAAACGAATAGAAATCGAAGAAATGAAATTTCTACGATGGACAGTAGGTTATACTTTCTGGGTGGGGAGCAAGACTAGTTCAAGATTACCCAAAAAGAAACTTCGATACCACCTAGTCGTAGGACAAAGAAGTCAAGAAAGACGAAGGAAAAGATGGAATGCAACTAGAACAGGCCACTGGACCTGAATCCCTGAAAGGATGATTGATGATGATGAGAATAGATATAACATTAGGCTAAGACTGAGATTTGTCGTACCTTTTGGTTTCTTGGTTGCATCTATCTCAAGCATTTTCTAAAAGTAGTGCTCTGCTGGTATTATCTAACTTATTTATTAAGTTTGCTCCGAAAACTGATGGTTTCGAAGTTTTCGATACTATTTGTGAAAGAAAAAAAAAATCGCAACGAATATAAATTCTCTCAATATTATACTAATAAAAGGAGGGAAATAATTTCCAGAGGTCTTTATATCTCTAGTTGTAGTGCATTAATTATCATAAGTAGTATTACTCCTATATTTAATGTTATTTATTCCTAAATAGGGAATACTAGCCTATTTTTTAAAAGCTGTCGTACCTTTTGGTTTCTTGCCTAGGTTATTAGAATAAATTTCTTCTCTTTCGTGCAGGGGGAGATTAAGCCGGCTGAGGCTGCTGGCAGTAAAATTTACGAGACCCCTAAAAATTTTTACATTTGGAAAAGTTGACATTTATTTTGCAGCCTGGTATACTTGTGTGTTGGTATTGAATTTGTCTTTATCTTAATAGTATAAACAGTTCCAATTCATCATCAAAATGCATAATATCTATATCGTTCTTATAGATCTCTTAAAATTTCCACATTGCTTGGGGCCCCTGACGGCCTCCAGGTCATATCAGCTTGATCCGCCTCTGCTTCCTTGTTTACGTGTCGTGCTCTTAACCTCTATAGCATGTCCACAAAAAAAAAAAAAAAAAAAAAAAAAAAAAACTTCAGACATTTCTTCATTTTGCACATGCTGTACAAACATACAAGAGGATTCTACATGATATCTACTGCACCAAAAACAAACAGGTAGAAAGGCAGCCTGCTTGTTATATGTTGGCAGCTTGTATTTAGTTTATTTAACGTGGGTTTAATAATAAAAAAAAAATCATTAATAATTAACTTATTTGTTTATATTTCGCTGGTATTATACCGAGCATCTTCAAAAAAAAAAAAAAAAATTATCACAGTACGTGAACACAGTGGCGTAGCTAGGGATAGAGGGGTGATTCGTCCCGGGCAGCACTTTTTGGGGAGTTTCAAGTGAGACAGTTTTACTTGTCGACCATTCTTTTATTTATGTTAAATTAGTAATTTTTATTACTTAATTAATAATTAGTTTTTAACAACTATACACAACTAAAATAAGCAAAATATAAATATAACAAAACCGTTACATTTCCTTATCATACTATAATTCAAATTCTTAAAATTAAACAATAAAATGCATGGTGTGACGATTGCTTTATTGATTACTGCATATACCGTGGCGGCTGCGTCTCAGCAGCAGGCACCGAACAGTCAGTACACATTTGCGAAAACGTATTGTTTTTTTGTTTGTTTGTTTGTTTTATCTTCTAATTTTGCGTATAACTAAAGCCATCGACAGGGTTTTAGGATCCCGGTAATAATAATATTTCTGCGGTTCCCTATTATATTAGGGTTTTTGCTTAACCCTTTTGATGCGTGTATAAAAATTAACAAGCATCATTCCGTTCTTACCCTAAAAACTGCTAAAATGCCTAATTCATTATAAATGTTTATTTTCTTGATCATCTAACTAGAGTAATTATTTGGACAATAGATCAAGTGCTAACTAATAAATATTTATTAAGCCTACTAGTTTCACCAAACTTTAGCTGTTGGCATCTTCGGGGTACAAGCACTTAGGTTAAAAAACATCACACAAATATGAATAAGTGTAAAATTCTAACGATTATACAAAGTAAAGTAGCATTGAACGTGAGTGATATACGTATCGCGTGTACATGATTAACTAGTTGTTGCTAAGGAACGTTCTATAGTTTGCATTGAAGTTCATTTCCTGTGTGTTAAGAGATCTAATTAGGATTTTCCATATCTCTGGGAGTATTAAACCCTGGTTCCTGTTAAGATTATCAACAGAGCGAGCGACTGTAGCTACTGCTTTAAACATTCGGGAATGGTAGTCTTCTTCTTTTATCACATTCAATGACATGGTTAGTTATAGCAAAATGAGCTGACAGGCCTGATATGTCTTGTCTGTTGTTTTTGACGTAACCAATGTGCTCCTTCTAATTTCGAGGCTTCTTGATGTCTGCCCGATGTAACTTGAACCACATGAGCATGGAATATTGTAAACTCCAGCATATTTACAGAAAGGATGGTTATCTTTTGGAGATCTTAGTAGTTTACGAATTGTTTCTATAGGTTTGAATGTCACTCTTATTTTGTGTGGTTTGAGGAGACTAGCAAGCTTGTTGGAGATGCCACTCACATACGGAATTGCGATAGTTTTGATTTATTGAGTATCAGTATTGAAACTAGTAGGTTTAATAAATATTTATTAGTTAACACTTGATCTATTGTCCAAATAATTACTCTGCCTGATTCATCATTAGTGTTTTTTTTTTTTTTAATGCTACATATTTATATCATTCGGGTCGTTATCGAAACCGTTGAAAACATTTATTGTATTCTTTATCTATAGTTACTCTAGAGCAAGGATGGGCAACCCTTCGCATGTATGCCAAACGTGGCACGCCAACGCCTTTTTTCCAGCACGCAACTCAGTGCTCACCTTAAAAAATAATTAAATAAATAAATGCATTTCAAACATCTTCGATGACTTGTATATTTTAACTTAATATAATGCAATTTTATTAAGTACAGCGATACCAAATAAAAAAGCAAACCCTACCAAGTTTTAGTAATAATAAGTAATAAGAATTGCTCTAGTTCGCCTAAGAGGGAAACCATAACCAACTCAATATTACCATCATACAGATTTATGCCTCAACCACAGGCCACGAGGACTCCGAAGTAGAAAAGTTTTATGGTCAACTTAATGCAATCACCGGAGCGAATAGAAAGACCTTTTGATTGTACAGGGCGATTGGAATGCCAAAATTGGAACAGACATCGGCAAGGATTATCTCCCATTTGTCGGACCGTATGGCTATGGGCAGTTTTGCCTCACAAAATGAGCTCACCATTACTAGCACTCTATTTCCCCCATAAACCTTCCAGAAGATGGACATGGACTTCCCCTGATGGTAAAACACACAACCAAATTGGCTTTATCCTTGTTAGCACAAGATTTAAAAACTCCATCAACCTCACAAGAACCAGATCATTTCCTGGAGCCGACATTGACAGTGATCACAACATGGTCATCGCAACTATGAATATGAAAATGAGACAAATAGTATCTACAAAATCAACTCGTAAAAGATATAATATAGAAAAATTAAAAGATCCCCAAATAAATATACTATATAAATACAAATTTCTTGACACAAGCTTCAAGAAATATAATAATATCGAATCTAAAACCACATACTTCTGACAAAAGATAACTGAGACAGCTGAAGAAATCCTTGGATACAAAAGGAAAATAAATAAACCATGGATAACCAAAAATATTTGGACTTATGCGACGAAAGAAGATATTTGAAATCTCATATTAATAGCGGTGATAATAGAGAACAGTATAAAAATATTACTAAGATTATTAAAAAAGAAATCAAACATACTAGAAACCTATGGATATTAGATGAATGCAAAAATATAGAAGAGGATTTAAATAAAAATAATTCTAAAAGTGCTTTTCAAATTATCAATAAGTGAACTCCTATCATGGACAACCAGAAAATAGTTGATTGATGGAAATATTACGCAACCAAGTTTTTTAAAAAGGACCCTCAACTGACTGACGATATTTTGGACGGAATTTTGCCAGGAGATTCGGAGGAAGGAGATTACCCGATATTAAAAGAAGAAGTCATTGCAGCAGTTAGCTCCTCAAAAATAGGAAAATCGCTGGGAATTGATGGTGTTACAATGGAACTGATACGCGAAGGAGGTGGCATCATCATAGACACCTTGCTAAATTAATTCCAGGACGTATGAAACACAGAGACTTGGCCTTCTGATTGGCAGACTTCTGTCCTTGTACCTATTCCTAAAAAGGGAAACAGCAATAAATGTAGCAACTACAGAATAATAAGCCTTATTAGTCATCCAAGCAAAATCCTGTTAAAAATATTATTGTCAAGAATCGAAAAGAAAATAGAAAGCAGACTATCAGATGAACAAGCGGGTTTCCGGAAGTCCAGAAGTACAATCGAATCGACCATATTTTTACAATACACATACTAGGCAAAAAATACATAGAACATAACTTTCTTAGACCTTCAAAAAAGCTTTTCATTCAATAAGGCACGAGGCATTATGGAAAATTTTAGAACATTATGGTATTGACAACAAAATCATTACTATTATTAAATCTCTTTATTCCGCATCTGATATTCATGAGAATTGAAATTAAAAATTACAGCAGTGAACCGTTCTGGGCAGAACGGGAGGGGGGGATAAGAGAGGGATGCATCTTGTCCCCTCTTCTTTATTAATTGTTTTCTGGAATATGTCATAGATGAAGCCCTTCATGATTATGACACTGGAATAGTAGTTGGCGGACTAAGAATAAATAACTTACGTTTCGCTGACGATATCGATCTTCTGGCAAAAAGTGAAGAAGAATTACAAGAGATAACCAGCTGCGTTTTCGGAACATTAAAAAAGTATGGATTATACATAAACCTACAAAAAACAAAAATAACCTCAAAATCAGACATTGAATTCTTAAAGATACAAATTAGCAATAAACAAATTGAGAATGTAAACAAGTTCACTTACCTAGGAAGCACGTTGAGTCAAGATGGGCGTTCAAAAACGGATGTTAAATACCGAATTGCTAAGTCAACCGGGGCCCTACAGAAGTTAAAACCATTGTGGGGAGATAATAGAATAGCAATCACAACGAGACTAAGACTAATTGACACCTCTTGTATGGTTGTGAGGCCCAGACTTTATTGAGGGAAGATGAGAGGAGACTCCTGTCTTTTGAAATGAAATCTTACAGAAGACTTTTGAGAATTTCCTATAGCGCTCACGAAACCAATGAAAATGTCCGGAAGCTGATTGATTCAATAGACGGGAAAATCTGACAGTCATCAGAAGAAGACAGATGAAATGGTTCGGACATGTGGAGAGGGTTAATGGCATTCCAAAGCAAGCACAAGAAGGAATCGTTCCGGGACCAAGGGTTAGGGCCGACCTCGATTAAAATGGACTGATAACATCACAAAATGGACAAATTCCTCCCTTTCTCAACTGACATCAACAACAAGAGACCGAGATGACTCGAGGAGGCTAACAAAGAATATCACCCACCAGCCATGAATGACCCAACGGTCCATTTAGGACTACGTAAGAGAAGTAATAGGAAAATAAGAAACAAAGATCCTATTTCCAAGCCATCTACCTCCGCGATATACTGATGTATAAGCTTTGCCCAGTTCAGTGTTGCATCATTCATCAGGCAGCCAGACGTGGCGAGACTCCTTTATCATCATTTGATATATCTTTTCGTGTTTCTTAAAGAACGTATCCGTTTTCTAAAGTGTCGATTTGGATTTTATTAAATCGTAAGTCATTAAAATGTGGATTGGAAGTATTTATTGTCAATTAATATGTTTAACTTATTAGATATAAAAGCAAATTTCCTTTACATTGCCATAAACATACCTTATTTACTCGAATATAACTCGCACTTTTTCCCCCCAAAATTAAAGCTAAAAATCGTGGTGCGAGATAATATGTGGGGATTTTCGGAAACTAAAGGTTTCAGTTTTTTTCGCAAAATCCTCGCATATATCTCGCATCACGATTGCTATTTCCTGTCTAGAGAGCGGTTTCCTTGTGCGCATCCTACCCAAATAGTGCCATCTTCTTTCCCATTATTTCAAGCAAAAATTACCAATAATTTACAAGACTTGAGATACTTAATGAACAATCCTTCACGAATGACTAATGAATGGACTGCTATGGTACTAGGCCAGTAAAGATAGAGCAGCTATCTTTACTGGCCTACAATTTTTGAATTGAAATGCTAATTCTCTTCAACCAAATTCAATATCTGAGCCTGCCATAAAAATATTCACGATACATTTCTTAGTTTTAATACGTTTTACGAATTTTGACACTTTCCATTTATATTTATTGCTGCCTTGCACTTGAGCTGGAGGGGCAGACTCCCGCACATCCAGTTTTCAGTTAGATACTGTGTTTGCTGGTGCAACATATGCTTTTGCTAAATAGCATAGTTTCTGTGGGAAGGGGACATGCGATTCATTAGTTAGTGCCATTTTTATCCCAGTTGTCTCTAATTGCAATATTTGTTGAGAAATATATTACACAGACTGCAAATGTTTGTACCTTATTCAGTGATACAATAAAACGACCTGTTTTTACTTGTGTCTGCAGTCACTATTGGCTACTGGGGAGGGCGTATGATTTACCATGGGACGCGAGTTACTATCGTCCTGACGTGAACGTGCATGAACTTTTTTTTTTCCTGTGCGAGGTATACACGAAATTTTTAAATTTATTTTTTCGTAAAGTAAAATCAGGGGTTCGAGTTATATTCGAGTAAATACGGTAAGTTATTTTTAAAGCTATATGAAATGTATTATCAATATTCAGGATTATGAAGTGTTATCTGCACGTGATTAGATTGCATGCATACTCTTCTCTTTCATTTGCATGTGTGTGTGTGTGTAGGGCGGCTTATAATTTTACTAATTTTTGGTTTGCTTAAACTTGGTAGGTGTATGCAGAGAGTGATTATGATGAGATTTTCCGAGTCCAAAGTATAATTTTTGTCAGTGTCTATATGTTTCTGTCCACATTTTTACACTCCATAATCTGATTTTCATTAAAGTTAAAAGCTGTATGGAGAAAGGAATTATTTAATTGCTTTCTTATATATATATATATATAGTTTTAGGAAGAATTAAATGACTAGAACCGAGATTTAAGTAAAAAGGTTTTAATGTAAACACACTACTAGTTTCGGCCTGTAACAGGCCGAAACTAGTAGTGTGTTTATATTAAAACCTTTTTACTTAAATCTCGGTTCTAGTCATTTAATTCTTCATAAAACTATGTATGTTAACCGAGTCAATGATCATTCTGTCATATATATATATATAGATATATAGATAGATAGATTTTTTTTTTTTATTGTGAACATAACAATCTTATTTACAGGATTAACCGGTTTTTGGTTCTCTGCAGTCAGGCAGAGAGGTTACATGCTCATATTCTTGTTGAGGTATTACATTGAAGTCATTTAAAAGAAAATTACATTTTTTTTTTTTTTTGGATTAAAGCCATTAAGAGTTATTCTAACATGATACTGTATAAGATCATAAAAGTGGAAGAACATAGGAGTTTCTATTGCACAATATTATCTATTTACATGAGAGTGCCAGCTGATTAATTTTCGCACTGTTAAGCCCAACAATCCTTCTTTTTTCCCCTTTCTTTGGGGGGGGGGTGTCACTTCTATGCTGGAAAGTGAATTATAATGCAGTCGCCCTGCTCAGCCAGGAGTTGATTCCGTGGATTCCAGTCTTGGTGGAAAAGATCTAAGGTGTTATATTGCCTGTGGTGGTGATACTCGTGTAGGATCCGACTTCTCACCTTTTGTTGGAAGGCTGCAGTGAGTTGGTCAGTTGCCTCTCTCTGTGAAGTTGCTGTGCTGTCTGATCTTGTATGTCTGAGGTAGAAGTTGTATATTACCGCTTTCGCGGTGATGAAAAAAAGGTAGTTGCAGAATGAATGGTTATTTGACTCCGCATGGACGAGATTGAAATATTCCTCTTCTGTATGAAGACTACCACAGGTGAGAGCTGCCGTTTCCCGAGACAAACTGATTAATTGGGTGTCGACTGGGCATTCCAAGTAGATATGCCGGACTGTTCCTAATTGGTAGCAGAACAGGCAGTTATCTGAGACGTTTGAGTTAAATTTTCGTAATATAGTAGGAGTGGGTAATATATTGTGCCACATTCTCCACTGAATATCTGCGTCAGGTTTGATGGCTCTTGTGCGATATGGTAGATCCCATTGAAATAGTGTTTGATCCGATGATGCAGGATTTTCCAATAAAGTGCTTTGGTTCGACTGTTGTGTTAGAGTGCTGTAGATCTTGTTGGTGTTGCTGGGTGTAAGTTTCCCCCATGAGTTATTGGTTTTTATCAGAAAGATAGGCGCCAGATCTTCTCAGTTGAGAGGGCTAAGCCCCTCTTCTGTTATGCTATCAGGCATAGCGGCTTGAAAGGCGGCCTTTACGTTGTCTATCTGCTCAGACTGATTCCCATATTCCAGGTTTTCGAGAGAATTTGGAAAGCGCCAGGTGAGGCTTGGAGAAAGAATGTCATCCAAGATCCTCACGCTTCGCCAGCTCCATGGAGGAAAGAAAAACTCTTTCTCTGGTGTGTGTGTGTGTGTGTGTGTGTGTGTGTCATATAATATATGTGGGGGAATGTATATGTGTATAACATGGGTGGTTGTGTGTTATCATGTACTAAAGAAGAATATTACTGTGTGTGTGTGTGTGGTGGATTATGTGTGTGGTTTTGTCTGAGTGTGTGTGTATTTGTGGTGGTAAAGAATAACTCATTTTGTGAAACCAACTTCATGTTAGATAACTGAAGAGGCATGGACAATTGTGCACATTCACAAAAGATATCTGCCCAGAACAAAGAAAATTTTTTACAATTTCAGAAACAGAAATTATGAGCATGGCAGTAACAATCAAGATTTTAGGGGACATTATGAACAATAAAAAGGTCCACAGTACTGCCCTCGTATAACACGGATGTTAGGTTCCGCAGAAATGCCGCGTTATATAAATCGCGTTATGCAAGTCTCAGATCACATGGAAAAAGTAGGGTTATGTTCCGAAATCGTTGTTTTTTTAATTATATAAACAACAATGACATATCCAATAAAAAAATATTTTTATTTAATTCAAGTAATTCATGTAAGTTAAAAAACATCTAAACTATGAAACAAATACGTAGTATAAAATTATAAAAATTACGAATTGTACTTAAACTTCATTGCACATAATGCATAAATGTTTTAGGCAAAATAAAATAGTGCATATTTTAATCTTTCATAGCAAGGATTTGAGGATAATATTTGAGGATTTGGTTAATAAACTGGTTTTGTCATGTAATCACCTGATGCATTACTACAAAACAGTAGAGTAATTCTATCTTTGGAAACTTTGAATCCAGGAGCTGATCTTTCATTTTTTCGAAATATAGGTGTGTTTTTGCACTTTTTTCCAATATAACCCGGATTCATCCGCATTGAACACCTGGTCTGCACTATAAATGTTTATAAACTTTGGGAGTTTTTTGTTTAATTAAGATTTCCATCCATAGGAATTTTCTTTTGATGTGCAATCTTCTATCGAAATCATTAGAGATTTCTCCATTTTTCCATTAGAACATTGCGTACATACACGAGCAGCGCGCTTTGCACTTATCGTTGACCCAGCAATGAACACTTTCTCGAATTTTATGTTGATTTTGTTTGATTGTTCGAATTGTTGATTCATTTAAATTCAAAGTCCCTGCAAAAACTGTTGATTTTTCTCCATTTTTCAACCGATCCAAGATTTTGAATATTTTTCTTCGAGAGAAATTAATTTTGTTTTCAATGCTGGTTTTTCCCTTTCGTTGCAGTTTGTGGCCATTACTATAAAAATATTTTTTTACACAAAAAAGCAAGCATTACATATTGTATGTAACTCACCAGAAAATAAAGTGCTCAGCTTGAGATGAACACACTTATGATTTTAATGTACTTTCCTGGAAGAAACGAGGACAATTTTCAACAATAAACGTTTTATAATATACGGTAAACACTTGAGGTACATGCGTGCTAAAGGGTATTTCCCCTAATATAAATTCACTACTTATAATTACATGCGGGATACAGGCAGACACAAATTTAACGAAGATAAAATTTAATTTTTAAGTCGTGTGGTGAAAAACATATGAAAAGATAAAGAGTTACTACAATTTGTAGACCGTGTTGTATAAGTACCGCGTTCAACAAGGGTTACTACAATTTTAGACCGCGTTATATCGAAACCGCATTGTATATGTACCGCGTTATACGAGGGTTACCTGTGTGTATATATATATATATATATAATATAAAAATATGCTTCGTACTCTTTACAGATTGAGCAGAATTTCACAACCACCAGCAAAGAAACATAGACATTCAAATGAAAAGGATATTAGACAAGTTAAAGAATACTGCACTGAAAAATTTGGCATGATTAAGAAAGATAATAAAGTATTATGCATTTTATGTTCTATAAAGAGACATTTCGAAACTGTTCATAAGAAATTAAGTAACAAAAGTGAGCAAGAACAAAGAGAATTAATTTCTCGTGAACTGAGCAACACAAAGAAAAAGTCCGATACATTGATGAAATTTATTTCAGGTAGGCCTAATTCCAACTTAATTGTTGCTAGTTTTGAGGTTTCAAAAGTTATTGCCCCACATGTAAAATCAATCAGTGATGGGGAGTATATTAAAGAAGCATAACTAGAATGTGCTCCTTTCTTTTTTGACAATCTTTCAGAAAAGATAAAAATTATTCAGCACATTAAAGAATTGTCTGTGAGTAGAAAAACAATTAAAGATAGAATAATTAAGTTGGAAAGGAATACAGCAGAACAATTAACAAAAGATTTGGCTTCATGTAAGTTCTTTTCTATTTGTGTTGATGAGAGCACAGACATTACATCATCAGCTAGGCTGGCAATCTTTGCTCGATTTTGTAGGGATGACGAAGTATGAGAAGAGACGATTAACCTTGTAACACTACCTGAGCGTATCAGTGGAGTTGAATTGAAATATGTAAAGCAGTTATGAACGAATTATCTATTCGGCAAACTGATATTTCAAAAGTGGTATCTGCCACAACAGATGGTGCGCCCAATATGATTGCTAAGGAAGCAGGATTTGTAAATCTGCTTGCAAAATATGTTGGTCATCCACTATTAGTTTTTTTTTTTTTTTTTTATTGAAAAGGGCGGCAAACTGAGGGATCGCCCCTGACGGCAAAAGCTCTAGCTACGCCACTGCATGAACAGCAGCAATTAATTAACGATGGGACCATTTATAAATTGTAACGGACTACACAAAGAACTAATCTTAATAGGCGCCATCTATTGTTGTATAAAGAAAGAATTAGCAAGTATTAATTTGTTCTTGAAATGACTGTCTCCCAGATTTTTGGTAAATTGATAGGGAAAGAATAGAAAACCTGAGTTCGATCTTTGTCGTGAAGAAGAATCTTTATATGGGCTTTTTCCATTGAAGGTGAGTTGATCTTATCCTACGGAGGTAGCAAGCTTTTTCTTGAAACTCGGGTTTTTCACCCCTTACAGAGGCAAATCGGCCATGCGAACACGCCATTTATACACAAAAATACTATTGTTATTGGTAGTAGTGGTGTCAGGCGGTAGATGGCGCTGTGTATTTATGGTAATAGTGTCCCTTTGTGATTGAAGGATTATGTAAGACAAAAACAGTGAGATGCACCTAGTACAGTGGAAGGCCTTCCCAAAATGAGTCATTAGGCTCCTTGGAGATGTCCTGTAACAATAATAATAAAGTCATTTTAAATGAAGAGATATTTTATATTATAAAATATAAAATAAAATAAACATACAACAAAACAATGCAAGCGGTTTCAAAATACTTTCTGACTGAATGTATTGTCATTAGCAATGACGAATAAAAAAATCAATGGGTATCCAAATATCATTTTGCTCACGAGTATCTATATTATTATAGTTTATTAAACTATTAATTTAAATATTTGAGATAAAAAGTAAAATATGAAACGAAAGTACAGCCAATTATTGATTTTTGAGAGTATCGGTGTTTGCTGTCTTCCAATTTGCCGCCTTAGTAGCTGAGTAGGTTACGACGACCCTAGTCATCATATCGGAATAGTTTACATTCATTTAATTGCCCGTATAGGAACCACATGTTTCTAAACATAAAGCGATTTATTAAAAATGAACAATATAAACCGACAAGTTTTGTTTGGACTGCTTGAATGCTTGCATTTTAGTTAATACAACTTTTGTTTTGATTTGTCACTATTTATATGTACTAGTATTGAAGTTCTTGTAACATCTGTTGTGTGTACTTAATTTTTCTATTATTATTACCTGACACCAAGGAGTCCGTGGACTCATCGTGGAAGGACACTCTACTCTATTCCACAAGTCTTATTCCTCTGATGATATAAGTCTGACAACTTCCAAAACATGCGTTATATTTACGGTGACCATACGTCCTTTATTTAAGAGGACAGTCCTTATTTTACTGCTCTGTCCTTTAGATTTTTTTTATTTTTATTTTTTTCTAAAATGGCCATTTTGTCCTTTATTTTGTGAATTGAATATTGGCGCGCAGCACACGGCCCATAGAAAAACATGAAACTGTCATTTCACCGTCACTCGCTAGCGGCTCGGCATATATGGCTGCATCGTTGATATGCGTGTGTACATATCGTACTTAACTGTGTGGAGTGTAGAAGCTGTGGTAGTTGTGAATGGACGTCTGGAAGTTTTGCTTATGTCTCCCTGGGTTAGTGAACAATGTGAACCAGTGAAAAAACCCGATTAAAAACATTGGAAGCATGCATTTATACCAAATGCAACTTTGACATGAATTGTATGCATTTTTATGAATTTTTAAAACACGTCTGATTTATTAAAAAAAAAAAAGTTCATTCTTGTGAAAAGTATCAAAATTAATTTTTAAAAGTTTATTTTTCACTTGGTTAGACTATAATAAATTTAGTTTCATTTCATCCTTTATCCAAGTGTGAGCAAACAAAGTTTATGCATGAAAATATCTTCAGGACTGCGGTAAGGTAGTACAACACCGGTAAACTCGTAGCAAAGGTGGGCCAAGCTACCATCACTCCTATCTCGGTATCTCCCGTAATGCAAAACACATCTCCTTGCAGATATGTATAATATTATGCATTAAGGGAAGGGCCACTACCCAGACTAGTTTCGACCTTTATTGAGGTATATTTAAGTAAAGACCTCTCTAAAAATTAGACGATTCCGAAAGATCGCCCAACTCAGCTTTGTTCCACTCAGTGACAGGCTCATCCCACCACCAGACAGAGCCATAATCTCAGCGGTGGCTCTACTCAGAGCATAAACCTACCCCAAGCAGAGCCTCTCATATATATCCAGCATAGGAGGCAGACCCAAACGTGGAGATACCAAGCATAATGCAGAACGATATTGACTTGATGGATGAAGCATAAATGCTTTTCATATTCCCCTCCATCTGAAATGGAAAGTTCTTTGGGTGGAGAATTATTGAGTTTTAAGCTCGCCCTGAAAGGGCAGTGAGATTAACTATGTTCAGCTGAGCATAGAATTGATTTGGGTCTCTTGTATTTGCAGAAATCTGCTTCATTATAATCTGAAGCTTGCTTGATCGGTGGGTTCGGATGATTAATTGTCTTGATGAAGAACTTTTCAGCTAGGTCATGAAGGAGAGATGTGATGTAGGGACTGTTGACTTCTCTGTGAATTTGGGAGTTTCTGATAAACCACGGAGCATCCAAACTCATTTGCAGACATTTGTTCTGTATTCTCTGCAGCTTTTAATATTTGTGTTCGAAGTATGACTCCATGCAGGAGATGCATAAGTGATAACTAGACGTATTACCATTTTGTATATGAGTAGTTTGTTCTGAGTATCGAATTTACTTTTTCTGTTGATTATGGGGTAGAGCTGCGCTATTACTTTGGATGTCTTTGAACTTATGTGTTCTATATGATTGGTGAATTATTGTTTTTTTATCGAGAATTACGCCGAGATATTTGACTGTATTCTGCCATGGGATTTTAACACCTAGTAAATGTATATCATCCATGATTTGAGGTTTTTTTCTAGTGAACAGTATGGCTGAACTCTTCTGTGGGTTGGCTTGGATTCTCTAGTCCATCAACCATTTCTCTAGTGAGTGAATACAGTTTTGGAGTCTTTTGATAGCTAGTTTGGGGCTGAGAGATCTTGCTAATAATGCAGTGATTGCTGAGCTTGGGTTTTGAGGGATATCAGCAATATAGATAGAAAATAGCAAGGGGGGCCAAGAGTAAGCCCTGCGGCACTCCCGCCAGAACCTTGCATCTGGTTGATACAGTTTCATTTATTTTGACTTGCATGTATCTGTCTCTGAGGTAAGAGTGAATTATTTTAACTAGATTAGTAGGCATATTGAATGTGATGAGCTTGTAGAGAAGACCCTGATGGCACACCTTATCAAAAGCCTTTGCAGCATCTAAAACGACTGCAGCTGTGTGAAGGTTCCGGTTGAAGCCTTCGGAGATGTATTCGATCAGCTTGTGGATCTGCTGAACGGTGGAGTGGTTTTTTCTAAATCCAAATTGTTCATTTGGGATTATACCTAGTTTATCCATTTGTGATTGAAGCCTAGTAAGGATTACTTTTTCTGCGATCTTTCCAAGGTTAGACAGAAGACTAATAAGTCTGTAGCTTTCAGGGAATCGGATGTTTTTTCCAATTTTTTTGATTGGTGTGACATCTGCTATCTTCCATGTTAAAGGGAAATACTTGAGCCTGAGGATGGCATTAATTATGTTGACTAGATGTACAATGGCTTTTCTGGAGAGAAATTTGATTATTTTGTCTGTAATTCCATCTGAACCTGGAGCTTTATTGTTGTTTAGGTGGGTTATAATATTTATATAACTTCTGTTGGAGAAGTGGGTGTGAGAGGTTCTAAGTCATCTTTTTTTTTTGTTATGGCCTGCCTGACTCAGCGGTGAATCTTGTAGATGAGATTGTTCAAATTTTCATAAGAGGGGTTGCATTGAGTTTCTTAGCTGTCAGCCAGAGCTTCTGCCTTTTCCTTGTCAGTGTGGGCTATTCCTTTCATGGTCTGAATTGGGATAAAAGTTGTCTTTTAGTGCGGAAGGTTCTCAGAAACTTCCAAATGGAGTTGTCTTCTGGGTTTAATTTCGTTAGCTTAGATTCCCATTCTTGGTTTCGATGTTTCTGGAGGGCTTCTCGGACTTGTCTGTTTTTAATTTATTCAAATTTGTTTTATCTTGAGGGCTCTTGTGTTATGATACCTCTTTCTGGTTTTGTTTTTCAGTCTGATTAAATCCATGATTTCCTCGGAGATCCAACCACTTGGGTGAAAGACTGTAGTTTGGGTAATTGACTTTATTGCACTTTATTTGATTTGATTGGTAAGGTTGTTTGCAGCCAATTCTACCTCCTCTTTAGTGTGAATAGCAGGGACTGGGCCAATGTGATCAGGTAGGATCAAGATATGAAAGAGTATGGAGGGGAGAATTGTTCTTGTGTACCGAGTTGAAGTAGAATAGGGTTGTGATCAGACGAAAGTTCATTTATTGTTTCCAGCTGGTATTGGTATCTGATGTTTTTGAGGACGACTATGTCAAGTACATCTGAACTTCCAGTTGAGCTGTTATGGGTGGACTCCGTGGGTTCAGTTACAATAGAATGTTGCGTTGAATAATGGTTTAGAGTTCGACCTTCCATTGATTGTGGAGCTATGCCAGGCTGTATGTTTGGCGTTAAAGTCACCAGCGATGATGATGGAGTCTGTGAAGCCGAGAATAGTGTCCAAGTCAGATACCAGTAATAGAATGCTGGGTGAATTATATACAGCATAGATTTTGATCCTGCTAGCATTGTTGGTATGAACTTCAATGCCTGTTATCTCTAGGTTCTTGGTTTGTGGATTGGTTAGAACATTGTGACTTAGGTAGTTTTTAATGTATATAGCTGTTCCTCCTCCACTGCTGGTGAGCCTATCTGTTTTGTACATAATATAGTTCCGTAATCTGGGGTTATTAGCTGGCCTGAGATGTGTTTCATTTACCAGTATTATGTCAGGATTGTGTCTGTGAGAGAACTCTTGTAGTTCTAGGATTTTATTATTAAGTCCATTGGCGTTCCATGTAGTGATCATGAGAAGTTGGGATGGATTTTCTTTTATTCATTATTGAGGGCTGTTAGAATTGAGTGGGTACCTTGTAGGAATTTTTTCGTGGAGGACGGCGAAGAATTTGTCATACTGAATTCTTGTAACATGGTAGCTAGTGAGGCAGTTAGTACTGATGTTAGATTTGAGCTTATATGATCATGAGATGGAGTAGCCTTTGTTCATGCTTCCTCTGCATAAGTTTTAGGCATTTGTTTCCTTTCTTGAGTTGTCAAGCTGGAGATAATTTGGACCCGGGTGTGACTTGAACAGCTGTCTTGAGCATCGCTGAAATGTGTTGGAAGGGTAGTTTTTGCTGACCCTCGGTTATTTGGGTGTGTAATACATCCCTTGTAGTTGGCAGGATGAGGTCCTCCACAATTGGCGCATTTAGCTGGAGCAGATCTTGGTTTTGTACATATGACAGTCTGGTGCCCCTCACCACATTTTAAACATCTGTAATTTGCCTTGCAAAGTTTTTGGGCATGGCCAAATCTTTGGCACCTATGGCACTGCCCAGCTGTCTACTTTTTCCTTAGTGGTTCAGTAGAAATTCTGAGGCAGAGCATTGTCAGTTCATATATCTCTTTCTGTGTCTTATCAATTTCTACGAGTACCAGTGGCATTGGCCGTTTATCTTCCCTGAGCATCCTGCTCACTTTCACTGGTGTTAGGCTCTGACTCATAAGGTCAGCAGTGATTTCTTCACAGGTGACACCTTCGGTCACTCCACGAAGCACCACTTCGAGATTCTTCTCACTGGGTAAAGGCAAAAGTGGGATATGAAATACTTTTGTTATCCATTAATCTTATCAACTGTCTGTAGTCAGTGACTGAGGCTGGCTGGATTTTGACTCCTTCATCTTGATTTTTAGCCCAGGAATATGAGATTTTGTGTTCCCTAAGGGCTGAGGTGACTGTGGTCAATTTGTCCTTATCTCTTGGTATTACTGGTGGAACCGTTTCGGCATTCCTCGGGACATCTGATGTTGGTATGTCTTCATCCATCTGGTCTTCTATAGTTCTTCTTTTGTTAGAGTGCTCCCCTTGAGAGATGATTTGACAGGGGGATTTTGGTGACAGAGCAGCAATGAGGTCATCTTGTCAGATCTCATTCTCCTCCTCCTCTCCATCCTAATCATTAGAGTGAATATATTGTTTTATAAATCCTGGCCAGTCAGATTCTAACTTGCTTATTATGAGTTTGAGTACCTCTAGGGACTGCTCCTTGTTAAGGATCTGGATCTGATCTTTGATGTTTTCCCATGTCAAATTGGCGATTTCTGCCAGCAGAAATTGGTTAATAGCAGTATAAATAATCCCGCAGGGCCAGGGGCCTGCCAGCAAAGTACCCTGTAGACCTAGATGGACTACTAGCAGTGTATAATCCAGCAGGGCTTGAAGCCCGCCAGCAAGTGTCCTGTAGACTGAGTTGGTCTACTAGCAAAGTCTTGTTGCAACCTACTAATTGGGGAAAAGGAGTATCAATATCTCACTTTGCCACAGTTTAGAAACCTACCTCCCTATAAAACCTTAATTCCACCACTGGTCCTCATTGCGGGTGGGGCCTGCCGGCCATTTGACCTCCTGCACATTTCGTGCAGAGGGGGGAGACAGTAGGAATCACACTGTGTTAGCACCAGTGCAATGTGAGATTACTGAGAAACCTTGTATGCAATGTAATCAGGCTCAGTCTAAAATAACACGTCCGTTCTCATCAAAATCGCCATTCACAATCCATCTTTTTATTCGGAGATACCAGTCCTTATAAGGACTGGCTTAAAAGGGAAAAGCAAGAATGCTTTTCATCTTCCCCGTTATCTGTAGAGGACAGTGTAGGGGTAAGGTGTTATTGAGCTATTAAAGCTCTGATCATGTCAGGAGGGTAACAGCAATAGCTGAGCCTCAGTTAGAACTTCATTGGCTACAGCATTGCCTTATTTAAAGGTAAAGCTGTCTCTAAAAATTCGGACGTTCCCTAGGCCACTCAATCGTGGGCGAAAGACCGTCCATCTTAGCGTTGGCTCCACTCAGTGATGGCCTTCCACCCACACACCACCACCGAGCAGAACCGCTCATATTCCGAGGAAAAACATTCACCGACAAAGCCCCTCAGCGGGCCGTGCTGGAGAACACTTTCCCTAGAACACTTTCAAATTGCTCCCTTAGGGCAAAAACCTTAAGAGAGTGAACTCAAAACTCTCAAATCTCAGCACCCCGAGGGGGGGGGGTAACTGCAACAGCTGAACCTCAGTTAAACTTCATTGGTACAGCATTGCCATCCATAACCCTCCAAGGGTATTAATCACCCCGGAGATACCAGGCAGAAGCAACGGCGACGTCACCTTTACCTATTGGAGTTACCAAAAGGTGTGCCACCTTTTTATTAAATTACTCTGGATTTAGAGAAAGATGTTGAAAGTTTATTTTTCATTGGTTAGACTATAATAAATTTAGTTTAATCCTTTATCCAAGTGTGAGCAAACAAAGTTTGCACCTGAAAATATCTTCAAGACTGGGGTAAGGTGAAATGGGGTATGGTAAAAAATAAACTTTTAACATATAATAAGCCAAAAGGTTACTTCACAAGTTAAGTTAAAGGGAAATGGTAAATCCCGTTTTATTTTATAGCTGGGTACGAAACTCAGATCGAAATCCATCGAATCCATAGTTTCATACCGAAATCAGGTCTGATATTCCAGGTCTACCTACTCACTGATGAGACCTGAAAAAAAAGGTTGAAACCGGTCTAGGTAGTGACCTCTTCTCGTAATATAAAACAATATATATACATCTCTTAGGAGCTGGCTTTTACATTATGAGAGAATATTAAAGTTAGTGAGGGAGCTTGCTCCACCTTTGCTTGGAGTTGTCCTGGTGTTGTATTACCCAAGTGATCACTTACACTTGGGGGCTCGCCGATAGTTTTTTCGGCATGAAACTCTATTGATTCGATGGATTTCGATCCGAGTTTCGTACCCGGCTATAAAATAAAACGGGATTTACCATCTCCCTTTAATTTAAACTTTCAACATCTTTCTCTAAATCCAGAGTAATTTAATAAAAAGGTGGCACACCTTTTGGCAACTCCTATAGGTAAAGATGACCTCGCCATTGCTTCTGCCTGGTATCTCCATCTCCACTTCTGGACCTGGCTCCCACTGAAGAGACCTGAATAAAGGTCGAAACTAGTCTGGGTAGTGGCCCTTCCCTTAATGCATAACGTTATATATACAAATCTGCAAGGGGATGTGTTTTGCATTATGGGAGATACTGAGATAGGAGTGATGGTAGCATGGTGAACCTTCCCCGGTGTTGTATTACCTTACCCCAGTCCTGAAGATGTTGTACTACCTTACCCCAGTCCTGAAGATATTTTCAGGTGCAAGCTTTGTTTGACACTTGGGAAATGAATTAAACTAAATTTATTAATTTTTAAAGTAATAAATGATTGTTTAAAATGCTATGTATATGCTTATATTTTATAATAAATGTTATAAGGCTTTCTAGTTTTTGTGAAACAAATAAACACAACCTGCCCTTTTTTTTATTATGAAACAATTTCTGATTTGTCCTTGATTTTCTCCAAAAAAATATGATCCCCAGAGTTATATTGTTTATTTTAATAAATTTATTTATTTTAGAAACGTAGTCTCCATGCTAGAAATTAAATGAAAATTTGCTAACCCACAGAAATACTCGTGTTCAGCTTATATTCATTTAGTTCATTAAAAAAAAAAATGAACTAAGTTCAAAAAAAAAAAAAAAAATGCTACGCATCGCATACAACCTATAACTGAGCATCTGCAATGATTGCTAATTCATAAGTAGTATAGCAATAGAAGACCCGACACAACATAAATTTAAAAAAAATGAATTTTATTAATTAGGAAAAGATTTTTGGAAAATTTTCTAGTGTTTTTTCTTCTTCTTTTGGGGGAGGACCCCTTGGCTCCCCCTTCTGGGTGCATCACTGCTCCTAAACGCATCCAGTAAGAGCTGTAACAAATTTGGCATAAAAAATCAGCACATAAAAAAATAAAAAGACCAAAATATAAAAATAGCCAGGAACATAGGCTGTATTCTAAATGGAAAACCTATAGAACCGGTCAAATATTTCAGTTATTTAAGCACAGTTTTTAGTGAAAATTGCGAATTAAATTTGGAAATATACAACAGAATAAGCAAAGCCAGTATGGTAGAGAGCCACTGGAATACATTTAAATGGAATAAGAGAGAAATTAGCAAAAACACCAAACTAACAGTATACAAGACAATGTTCAAACCAATTTTAAGTTATAGATCTGATCAGTACCATCGACAGGGTGTAGCATAGGGGAAGTCTGCCTCATGGTGCGGTTTAATAAGGGCACTTGTTCAGCCATATTGCAGTAGGTGCCGTCGCTATGCTAACAATTCTTGTTAGCGTAGCAAGTGCAGAAAGAAGTTTTTCCAAGCTTAAACTGATTAAAATTATTTAGGAACAACAATGACCCCAAGAAAGATTGGTTGGTCTAGCAACTATATCGATAGAGGCAGACATATCTTATAATTTAAAGTTAGAAGAGCTTATAAACAGTTTTATTGTGCAATATCCCTATAGAGCAAACATTTAATTATTATTATTATGTAATTGTTTTGCATTAATGTTTCTCTTGTAATAAAAACAAAATAGCAATTGGAGATTTTCTTATATTTTTGTCTTATAATCCATCAGGGGCGATATTTAATTGTTTGCCTTATGGTGCGATCTAATCTGGCAACGGCCCTGGATCTGATTGTTGGGTTAAGAAATAAAGCACTTGATCAAAGACTAGAGACTAAAGATATGAGAGTTCTGAAAAAATTAGGAAAGTAAACAGATGGCATTAACCACGCTACTGGCCAGGACGTATATATACGTCCGCATTTCCATGGTTGATAAGTGCATATTAAAATTGTAATACCATTGATATTACATTGAAATTTGTAATGGATACGAAGCTTTTGAGGGTGTGTATTTGATGGCCGGTAAGGTGGTTAATGATATTAAAAATTAAGATATTATGAAGGAACTTAATCCTGCCTGGTTAGTAAATCAGGAGTTTGATCACCTGTTTTGCTAACCAGGCAGGAAAGAGATCCAGAGGAAGATCAAGATGTATGTAGATTGATTCAGTCAGAATGTGCCTTAGAAGAACAAACTGTTACATTTGACATTATTAGAGTGCTGAGAAGTGATAGAACAATTTGGAGGAAAATTGTTGTATAGGAAATTAATATTAAAGTAAACTTAATCATGTAGTGCTGTCATAGTAGCCTGAACACCCCTTGGGGATATATATCAGGAAATTAATGATGATGATGATGATCATCATCATCATCATGAAGCTAATGGTGTACCCTAGTCCAAATTTATACTGTACTTTTTTTTTTTTTTTTTTTTTTTTTTACATCTGGCTTTCACATATTTTATTTTTCATGTGAATCCCAACCCCATGAACTTATGTTACCATAAGTGGACTGAAAGGTAGAGAAATTTAAAAAAAATTTTTAATTCTGCTCTAAGACTAAACATGAAATGTTTTCCAGCCATAAATTAGAGATTAAAGATACCAAGAAATTATATACTTGTTTTAATCCTTTATCCAAGTGTAAGCAAACAAGTTTGCACCTTAACTATTTTCAGGACTGAGGAAACTCATATAAAGAAGCTGATGACTTCACACCACCTGCCTTAGTATCCCATAATGCAAAGCACATCTCCTTGCAGACATGTATAATGCTATGCATTATGGGAAGGGTCATTACCCAGACCGGTTTCGATCTCTATTGAGGTCTCATCAGTGGGAACCAGACCCAGAGGTGATACTAAGGTTGAAGTAATGCAGAAGTCATATATACGAGTAGCCAAAAGATGCCACACCTTATTATTAAAATACTCTAAATTAGAGAAAGTTGGAAGTTTTCCCATTTGGTTATACTATAAATTAAAGATTAAAGGCACCAACTTCAATGAAGGTCAAAACTGGTATGGGTAGTGACCCTTCTCATAATGCATAGCATTATGCATGTTCACAAGGAGATGTGCTTTGCATTATGGAATACTAAGGCAAGTGATGTGAAGTCATTAGCTTCTTTATACAAGTTGCCCAAGTCCTGAAAATAGCTCAGGCATAAACTTGTTTGCTTACACTTGGATAAAGGATTAAACCAAGTATATAATTTCTTGGTATCTTTAATCTTTAATTTATAGTATTACCAAGTGGAAAAACTTCCAACAACTTTTTCTAGCCACTTTAGAACTCCAAATAAGCAGGGGACAGTTGCACAGATGAAATTCTTATAATGTAAATGTTTCCTAAGCATACAGAAGGATTTGTAGAAAAATTTGGAGGAGAGAGCGTTAACATCTGCTGAATTGGAAACAGACTGAAGGTAAGAATCTGCTTATCTGCTTATGTTTCTTGAATAGCTGGTGGTTGTAATCTTTTGAAGAAGACTGTGGAAAGGGATGGAAGAGTAGGGAAGAAATTCCAAGAAACTGAGGTACATGGAATGAAAGAGGATGAAAAGAACTTGGTTTGGTGGGTTTGATGTTGAATAGCATATGGATGTTGACCAGCATTGCTTGTATTCTTGCAGTCTGAGAAGAAATTTCAGGAATAATGAGCGACAGTTTTTTCAAATATTATCCATAAAAAGGAGTGAATCTGTGATGATAGCAGGGTTATTAAATAACTGGAGGTCCCTCTTCTGGATAATATCAGACATTAATAGAAGGTTAATTTACACCACTTTAAATGTGTGACTTAATTTCAAGTTTTGATGAATTTGGGATTTATATTGCATTGCTTGTTCTGCAAATGGCATATCTTGAGAATTAGTGTATCAGATCTAGCATCTTGAGAGAAATGACTTATTTTATTATTATTATTATTATTATTATTATTATTCTTCAGGGCTCCATGGAGTCAAAAGACTCATCGTGGGAGGTCCTTCCTAAAAACATAAAGTCTGTCAACACTCATCGAGGGGAGGTTCCTCCTAAGAAACACAAAGTCTATCATACCACTCCTTAAACTCATTGACCGTTCTCACCCTCACCACTCTATCAGGCAATGCATTCCATGGCTCAACCACCCTCCATGCAAAGAAACCACTCCTCACCCTCTTGCTCACAGTTTCCTTTCGTAAATTCAGGGATGGCCTCTTGTCATCACTCCTTCCCGCTGTTCAACCAAGTGAAAGAACTCCCCAGTGTCAACCCTGTAACCACCTCTCAACAGTTTAAAAGTCTCAATCATATCACCTCTCCTTCTATCCACCAAACTCTGCAGTCCACATTCCCTCAGCCGATTCTCATAACTATCCTTGTACAGTCCTGAGACCATCTTTGTCATCCGTCTTTGTATCCTTTCCACAGTTAATTTATCCCCTTCAAATCCTGGGGACCAAATCTGAGAACAATAATCCAAGTGTGGTCTGATCAGAGACTTATAAAATGGAATGATAACCCTCTTATCTCTGCAGGTCAGTGTCCTTCTCATAATTGCAGCAATCCTCTGTGTTACCTTCACCACCTTTGCAACATGTCCCCTAAACTTCAGGTTTCTATCAATCATCAACCCTAGATCTCTTGTCTCCCCAACTTCCTCCAGTATAACTCCTCCCATAGAGTATGCAGCATCCCATCGATGTTTCCCAAACCTCAAGACCTTACATTTTGTGGCATTAAACTGAGACCCCCATTCATTTGCCCATCTATCTAGCTTATTCAAATCCTCTTGCAGGGCTACCACATCTGCACTATTACTAATAATCCTTCCCAGCTTCACATCATCCGCAAACAACTGAATATCCCCTTGCAATGTCATTGATATAAAGGTTAAACAATATAGGTCCTAGTACTGAGCCCTGTGGGCCCCACTTGCAACCTTCTGTCTCCTTGAAACTGCTCCACCATACACAACTCTCTGATACCTATCAGACAGCCAATCCTGAATCCAGTTGACCAATCTGACATCCAGACCCATGGACCCATGTGTTGCAACTTAAATATCAGCTTATCATGTGGCACCCTGTCAAATGCCTTTGCTAAGTCTAAGAAAATTGCAGTATATGCCTTTCCCTCATCTAATGTTCTTGTAACTTTATTATAAAAGGCTAGCATATTGCTAAAACAAGAGCACCCTTTCACAAATCCATGTTGACTCTCACAGATAACATTATCCTCATCTGCCCAGTGCTGTATATGGTCCCTCACTACTTTCTCCAAGATCTTAACTACTGATGACACACAGACTGGTCTATAATTAGACACTTCCAGTCTGTTACCACCCTTATGCAATGGCACTATCCTACCTTCCTTCCATTCCCTGGGCACCTTTGCTGAAGCCAGACTTTCATTGAAAAGCCAAGTTAAAGGCACTGTCAGTTCCCTAGCACATTCTCTCAAAACTCGTGGTGAAATACCATCCAGTCCCAAAGCTTTATTGACATCCAGAGTTCTCAGTATCTGAAACACACTCTCCTCCTGTACCTCTAATTGAACCTGCCCTATCCCTCTAGCATTAAAACTGACTCCTCCAGGATGAAATACTCCAATAAAGTGGTCATTGAACAATTCCACTATGTCCTCTGCATCAGTCACTCTATTCCCATTTTTATCCCACAATATCATTCTTCCACAGTCATTTCTCCTCCTACTGGCCACATAGCTAAAAAATTTCCTAGGATTTTCTTTGGATCTTAGGGCCAATCTCCTCTCATATTCCAGTTTTACTTTCCTTACTACATTAGCCACTCTTCTGGCCTGTGTCTTATATTCTTCACGCATCCTCTCTTCACCTGTCTCCTTATATCTCTTCCATAGCCTCTTTTTCACATGCAATTCGTGTTTAATATTGTTTGTCATCCACTTTACTCCAAATTGTGTCCTCTTTTTCACTCGTGGTATACAACTTACCATTGCTGCTAACAAATATTCTTTCACAATTTCCCACGCACTAACGATATCCCAGCCTTCCAATTCCTCCCTCCATGAAACTTCCCGAAGTTGATGTCTAAGACTATTATAATCACTTGCATTATAATTCCATATGAGTTCCCATCTCTTTGATACTCCTGCATGTCTATTCATTTTCCAAGTCAAAACCATATGGTCACTCTCTCCAACTGATGGGAGAGAGATGTCATCTCAGTTATTATCAACTCTTCTGATGCTATAACCAAATCTAAAACTCTTGAACCTCTTGTTCCCTCTGGTACATGTTGCCTAAGACATTTGTCCCTCAAGAATTCTAGAAATTCCATTCCACTATTGCTACATGCATCTTCCTCTCTCCAATTTATACTACTGTAATTAAAATCTCTCATAACAATCATTCTTCTTGCACTTCCCAAACTTAGCTATCTAAACATCTCCTGCTCCCCATCCTGCGTGCTCCTGGGTCTGTAGCAACACCCCACTAAATATCCTGTCTTGTCTACCTCTACCTCACACCATATGCTCTCAAAATCATTTGTCTCACTTCCTTCCAAAGCCTCCACTCTTAGAGGACATAGGTCATCACTTATCTAAGCAGTACACCACCATCATGCTTTCCCCTCCTATCCTGACGAAAAATGCTATACCCAGCGACTTCTATTCCTGTTATTATATCCCCTTCTGTCAACCACGTCTCAGTGATCCCAATAATTTTTGGCCAGGCTGATGCTACATGCGCCACCAATTCCTCTCTCTTATTCCGGATACTCCTGGCATTAGTATAAAGCATATAAATGCCATTGTTTCTATACCCAGCATTATCCCTTCTAGACTCCACTGGGCTTAGTGTTACCTGACATCGTCTCCCTTCTCCCAAGTATCCATTCCCACAAAAGGCCACCCCTGCTATCATCTTCCCTGGGACACACTGAATCGTTCAGAACAACAATCTCTCCAGATGCCTACGTCCTTCCTCATTCAAATGTAAACGGTCTCTTGCATACAATTCCTCTCTTTCCTCAAACGCACTCCAAGCATCCACATATACCAGTCCTCTCTTGTCAGACATTCCTGCTATTATGCCATTCAATATCACCGCTCTTCTGCTCAGCTCATCATTATCATACCTAGGCAACATACACACTATTTTTCCTCTCTCTGTCTTCTTCTGTATGGTCTCAAGCAAAAACCTCATATCTCTCGCTGCCCGACTTACATTACCACTCAAGTGATTCATTCCTACCATCACAATCATCTCATCCACCTTTTCACCTCTCTTAATTGCCATAGCCACCCTTTCTATTGTTCCTCCAGGCAAACACTCCTCACGCATCCTATCTTGAGCACCACGGATCATTGAGTCGCAATACATTACACCTCTTACCATTCCCTCTCTCCTACTGTTTCCATTTTCTCCACTTCTAGCACTTCCATATCCCTCTCTCATTCTGTCTCTCCTACTGTTTCCATCCTCTCATCTTCTAGCATTCCCATACCTCTCTCTCTCATTCCATCTCTCCTACCATTTCCATTCTCTCCTCTTCTAGCACTTCCATATCTCTCTCTCATTCCCTCTCTTCTACTGTTTCTATTCTCTCCTCTTCTAGCACCCCCCCATACCTCTCACTCATACTCCCTAAATTCTCTCTCTCTCCTACTCTGATTCTCCTTGTATTTATCTCTTCCATTCTCCTAATCTTATCTTTCATACTTCTGCTCTCATTCACAAGACATTCCACCTCCTCTTTCAACTCATCTATCTCCCTCTGCAGGTCAGTCACTCTTAATCTAAATTGACTCTCCCAAACAAAACCATCTCCTAAACTTTCACAGTCACTCACACCTTCCACACTATCAACTATTATTTGCTCATTCATATATATCTTTTTTTCATTCTCTCCTATCACACTACTTCTCGTAGACAGGCTTATACGTTGGTTATGCATTTCTAAATCACTTAGGGAATTGAAACAATGTAGATCCGAATATAAATTAAATAATTCTTTAATAGATATTTCCGATATTTCGGCAATGTCTCATTGCCATTTTCTAAAGGAACTTACAAAAAGGCAGGTGCACACAGGCCCTAACAATACACAACTGGAAATGAAGATATGAAGCTATCGTTCTCCTAGAAGTCCTGATGGTGCCCTCTGGCAGGCTAAGTAGGTGTTCTTGGCCGTTGGGCTGAAGGTCTGCTGATGTACGCCTCCCAAATTTGGGGCAGTCGCATACAACCAAATTTGTTGAGGTTTGGAGTTTCTTAGGGCAGAGGCTGATTCCATAAATAATCTTTCGAATTTATATTTGCTCCGGTGTATTATTGTTGCTTTCTTCCACCGTATTCTGTGGCGAGTATCCAGAGCATGGTCTGCAAGACCAGAATGGCTATATTTGTAAAACCGGATGTAGTCCTTGTGTTCAGAAATTCTGATATTCGCTGTCCTGCCTGTTTGGTCAAAGTATGACAGTTTACAACTGCAAGGGACCTGGTATACACCAGGTAGGTCTAGGGGAAGTGGTTGGTCTTTGGTAGAGCGGATAAGGGATGCCAATTTTCTGTAAGGCCTGTAACAGGAGGTGAGGTCATGTTTTTTTAGAATTTTGGTAATTTTTTCTGAGGTGCCTCGGATGTAGGGAATGGTGATGGATTTAGAGTAATCTTTTTTGTGGAGGGGAGGAGGAGGGGGGGGGGCTGTGGTTTGTAGGTTTTAATATTTTTTGGATTTTTTTTGGGGGGGTAGCCATTGGCTGAGGAAGTGTTGAGGATGTGATTTAGTTCAGTGTTAAGGGCTATGTCATTAGAACAGATTAGTTTAGCCCTGTTGTACAGTGTTTTTACCACTCCATATTGTTGTGAGGGGGGCGGTAGGATTGTTGGTGGATGTATCTGCCTGTATGGGTGGGTTTTCTGTAAACTGAGAAAACCAAAGTTCCATCAGGCTGGCGGGTGACTAGTGTGTCTAGGAAGGAGAGGCAGCTGTTTTCCTCTTTTTCCAGGGTGAACTTGATTCTGGCGTGTTGGTTGTTTAAGTGTGTAAGGAAGGAGAGGAGTGTTTCAGAGCCATGTGGCCAAATAGCGAACACATCATCAACGTAGCGAAGCCATATGGTTGGTTTTTGTGGGGCAGAAGCTAAGGCTTTTTCCTCAAAGGTCTCCATAAAGAAATTGGCTAAGGGTGGGGAGAGTGGTGAGCCCATGGCTGTCCCCTCTATTTGTTTGTAGAATTTTCCCTGCCAAACGAAGTAGCCTGAGTTCATTGTGAACTGAAATAGGGCTGAGATATCGGGGGTAAATTTAGCTTGGATTAGCTCTAAAGTATCCTTGAGTGGGACATTTGTGAATAAGGAGGAGACGTTGAAGCTGACCATTATGTCAGTATGTTGGAGTGTAAGGTTTTCTATGCTGGTTTTGAAGTGGGCTGAGTTTTTTATGTGTGATGGTGTGTTGCCAGTATAGTGTGTGAGCTCTTTGGCCAAATGTTTAACTAATTTGTATGTGGGGGAATCAATGCCATCCACTATGGGACGTAATGGCACATTTTCTTTATGTATTTTTGTGAGTCCGTAAATATGGGGGGGGTATAAAGTTAACGGTTTTAATCTATTGGTAACTTCTACAGGCCAAGAAGTGACTTTCTTAAGGAGGCTGTGAAGTTTTCTAATTTGTGAGTTGGTGGGATTGTAATTGATAGGGAGGTAAGTAGCCCGATCTAATAGAAAAGCATTCAGCTTACCTTTGTAGTCCTTTTGGTTAAGTACTACAGTTGCATTTCCTTTATCCGCTTTGGTGATAACTAATTCTTTATTATTTCTCAATTCCTGTAGGGCTTCAAATTCCTTGTTGGATATATTGGTTTTGGGTGGTTTTGCTATGGAAAGGACACAAGCTACATCCAGTCTTACACTGTTGGTGATTTGATGTGGAAGGTGGCGGATTCCTCTTTCAATCTGGATCATAATATCCTCACTTGGTATTTTTTTTTTTTTTTTGGGAGCTATGGCAAAGTTGTGGCCACGTGAAAGCACGTTGAGAGCTTCAGGCTTCAGGGTGACTGAAGAAAGGTTGATTACGGTGTTGGTAGCAAGTTTTGGATTGACGGTGGAATTCTTTTTTAATTTATCGAATTTCTTCATCTGTAGAGGGGTGTAACTGGATGTAGCTTGTGTCCTTTCCATAGCAAAACCACCCAAAACCAATATATCCATCAAGGAATTTGAAGCCCTACAGGAATTGAGAAATAATAAAGAATTAGTTATCACCAAAGTGGATAAAGGAAATGCAACTGTAGTAGTACTTAACCAAAAGGACTACAAAGGTAAGCTGAATGCTCTTCTTCAGGACTGGGGTAAGGTGGTACAACACCAGGGAAACTCGTTGCAAAGGTGGAGCAAGATACCAACCCTCCTATCTCAGTATCTCCTATAATGCAAAACACATCTCCTTGCGGATATGTCTAATGTTATGCATTAAGGGAAGGGCCACTACCCAGACTAGTTTCGACCTTTATTGAGGTCTCTTCAGTGGGAGCCAGGCCCAAGTGGAGATACCAGGCAGAAGCATTAGCAGGTCATCTCTACCTATAGGAGTTGCCAAATGGTGTTGTACCACCTTACCCCAGTCCTGAAGATACTTTCAGGTGCAAACTTTGTTTGCTCACACTTGGATAAAGGATTAAACTAATTTTATTATACTCGAACCAAGTGAAAAATAAACTTTTAACTGTATTAAGGTCCCAGACTTTGCACCCTTATTCCTAATACTCTTTACATTGGCATATAAGTGCAGTAGTTTGACCCCTTGTCTTCCCCTCCTCTCCTTCCAACAATTCCTCACTCATCACTCAAATCCTCTGCCCTTGTTGCTTCCCACTGAGGCCATCCTTGCATCTTCATCTTGCCTTTCTTCATTGTTTATCTCACACAGATCCAGGTATCTTACACTCATAGTACCACCATCTAGTTTTCATTTCCCTGACTCGCCATACCTCACCTCACCTCCTCTCAACAACAACAATCTATCCAGCTTCATACTGCTGCTCTCACTCAAATGCAGACCATCTGTACAAAACAGCTCTCTCCTAACTTCAACTTTATCTCTATATATCCATGTGTTCAAGTCCTCTCTTCCTACATATTTTAGTTATCAATATTATTATTATTATTATTATTATTGTAATAGCAATACTTTTATAGAGTCCAAAGACTCATTGCAAGAGATTCAAACTATCCACACAACATTCATCATCCTCTACTTGAACTCACTGACTGACAAAGCATTCACACCAGACTCTACAATCTATTCCATTCATTCACCACTCTCTTTGAGCAAAAAAAAAATCTAGTTCTCACACCCATCCCTGCTAGCCACTTAATAAATTTCCAGAGATGATTCATTTCTTCATTATTATAATCTGTTAACTTGTAAGTTATATATGGATTTATTTCTATTATCAAAATATGAGACTTTTTTTTTTATTGAGTCAACTAGTCAAAGGCATGATGGTAACAAAAATACTGTGCAGTAGCATATAGTGTCAACCCTCAATGAAGTATTACCATATTTAACTGGAATACTTCATGAATGGATAATTAGATATGTTAGTAAAAGTGTTAATTAATAATCTCTACAACTGAGTTATATATATATATATATATATATATATAGAGAGAGAGAGAGAGAGAGAGAGATTTTTTTATTTTATTTAACTTAATAAAATATACATTAGACAATAGGTAACAAAAGGACTATTTACATATTATAAATATATAATTAAATATATTACAGAGAAAGGATGATTTTCCTTTTGGATATACAATAGAAAATGCAATAAATGAATCAACAGTTCAGTTTCACTCTTAGTTATATTTCAGATGAAGTGTATTTTCATCGGCAATCCAGAACAGGGTACCAGTTGGATTCCACTCCTCTATGAATTTCACGGCAGTTCTTGTTTCTTTGTAATAATCAAGTTCTAGTGAAAGCTTGCTTTGTAGTTTCTGATGTAGGCTATACATGAGGGTTTGTGCCGATTTGGTTATGGATGAGTGCTGGTTATTTCTTGTGTGTTTTAGGTAGAAGCTGTAGATGATGGCCTTAGCACAGATGAAGAGGAAATTGCATATTCCGTGTCTGTTCTCTTATGTATGGACTAAATTCCAGTAGTCTTCTTGGCTGTGTGCATGGTTACAGGTGCTAGAGGATTCAGGAAATAGGTGATCATTGCTTTGTTTGTGGAACAGGTTGGATATGTGTGTTCCAAGGTACCTGAAACTTCGCAGAATAGACACAGATCCATTTCTCTGAGCTGAAATTTGTAGAGCTTAGAAGGAGTTAGCAAGATGTTATGCCATAGTCTCCACTGTATGTCAGAATCTGGTTTGGCACACTTCGATTTATATGGAAGATCCCATTGAAAACTGAGTGGCATGTGCAGCCTTGTAGATGAGAGGGTTAAGGATGAATATATGAAGGGCAGAGTTGGAGGCACTGACATGAGGAAGGGGTATATTTTCTTGTAGTTGGAGGGAAGAATTGGAAGTAAGCTTCAGATGATACAAGATGAAATATCAGCTCTGAGCAGTTTCTAGAAGGAATACAGACTCCCTGAGGTGTAGCAATATCTGGATAGGCTTTTATAATAGCAGCTTGCATCTGTTGATATTGCTTTTCAGTTTTTGGATTCTTCATTGGTAGGCTTGTGAATGTTTTCCATTTTAGGGTCTGGGTCAGGAGGTTCCTCATGATTCTTATCAGGGGCGAATGCTGGTCTTGAAATTCATGCTTGCTCTTGTTATCATTCAAGGAATGAGAGGTGTGATTGAAGTCTGATTAGCGGAATAATGAATTACTGACCATTTAAAAACTATATATTTAGAAATTTATGTACATTTAATCATACAAATACAATATTTATTTTACAAATGATATTCTGTCTTTTTCGATTTAGCTACTTGAATACAAATTCTACCCTACAGTTCTTCTTTATGAACTGGTCAATAACATCATCATAAAAAGTTGGTTGTAACTTAATTTTCCCAAGCAACACGCACACTTGTAAAGGCTGGCTGAAGTTCACTGGCTAGAGCTACGTTGACTGCTTATGGCCTGTGTTTAAGCAACAGAGTGAGACAACGTGAAATGGCTATGCACATACATGAAATCACAGTGCTGCTACGAGGACCTGGAAGCTCCTACAACCGAGCAAGCCAAGGTAGCTTTGACTAGACGAGCAAGCATTGGCCTTCGATGCACAACGCAAAGCTCAATTATTGCCGCACAAGCTTAAGACGTCTTCTGTATACAAAAATAAAAGCTTAAATGGAATGCTTATAAATGCATGCGTTTATTAAGAAATGAATATTACTTCTTTCTCAATTAATGAGCTTGTGTAGCAAGCATGGAGAATTCACCACTGATTCTTATTCCTGCCCAGTTCCATGTAGGGAAAAGAAAGGGCTGGCCAGTTGTGAGACTTGTTATGTTTCTGTTAGAAAATAGTGGTTCTCTAAGTACAGCTGACTCTGTTGATCCTCTCAGTGTGTGTGATGAAGTTCTGTGTTTTTCCACTGTTGTAGAGCATCTCTGTAAAAATGAGGTAGTTTAGGAGATGGTGTAGAACTGGAAGTCCTCTGGTGGATGATTTTGTGATGTAATCGAAGGTGGTTACCTAAGTATGATTGCACTGAAGTGTCTTTAGGAGGAAGATTATCCTGAAGGATCTAATCTTGCTTTCAAGGGAAATCAGGCCTTGACCTCCCTTACTGAGTGGTTTGCAGGATATGTTGTCCAGTTAGTATTGTTCCAGAGGAAACATTTCATTGCTTTTTGAATATGGCGGAGAAATTCTTCAGGGGGGGGGGGGGATGCGAGTACTTTGAGGGAATGCCATAGCACACTCGCAGCCATCTGGTTAACTATTACTACTCTTCCTCTAAGGGAAGACATGGAATGAATGCTGTTCTATTTACCTAGCACCTATTTAAATCAGTTGTGCAGCTGTGTTCAGTTCAGTGTATTATATATTTTGGTGTTGCCAAGGTGCACACCTAAGTATGTTTGTCCTTCACTTGACCAGGTACATTTGATTGGAGAACAGTGGCATAAGCACTGCGACACTGCAGCACCCCCAAGGAAAAAAATGAAAAATTTAAATTTTGTTTGTGTTTATAAATAATAACAATGCTCACAACATTATATAAATGCAATACAATGTGTTAAAGGTTACAGCTTATGTTTCGACAGTGATTGAATAGTTAATAATTGGAATTGTTCGATTAATGCTTTAGATTACAAAACAAATGCACTGTGATCTAACTCAGTGTCCATATTATTACGTTCGACCAATTGCAGTCAGTCTCGCTGACATTCGTTTGCGCTTGTGATTGCACGTTACAAGTCATTCCGACACTGCTCAAACGAGCAGTGTGTATCGTATCTTGCTCGTCATTTTTGTGAGATATGAAACTTTTATTATTGGTGTTTGTTCGTGGTGAGGGAAAAATATTTTTAATAAAGTAATTTTTTAATATGTAAATTTATTTATTAATAAATTGGTTACTGATTAGGAAAAATAATACTTTTTATTTTGTATATGCAGCACCCCCACTTAAAATTTTCACCGGCCGCCACTGTTGGAGAATCATTTCTAGCCTTCCATTTGCCTGCCCACAAACCAGTGGTTTTTGCAGAAATTAATTTGTCCCTTGAGGCGTGTGCATATAGTCTGTGTGCTTCCTTGGTTACTGTCATTTCTTCTTCATTTCATGCCGATGACGTCATCGGCATATGTTGATAGGGTTATTTTTTGATGTGGCTCTATTATTCTGGTTCGTTTGGAGATTATGGCGCTGTGTACTCTTTTTAAGAAGGGTTCTATGGCCAGTGTGTATAATTGTCCAGAGAGAGGACATTCTTGCTTGATCCCTCGAGAGTATGATAAAGTGGGAGTGAGCCTGTTGTTGAGTTTTAAACAGAAGAGTGCATCTCTGTATAGCAATTGCACTGTTTCAATGATGAGAGGACCATAGCCAAATGCCTTTAGGACTTCATAAAGGTGCTCGGTCGATGTTTGAGTTACCGTTTATTGTTACAATTAAAACAAAATTTAAATTGCTCGTTGAAATCAATAGCCATGCCACCATGCCAAAAATAAGATGTAAATTTAATGAATTAGTAAAGGAAGAATTTGCGTTTTTGAAAATTTCACGAACATAATAGCATTGAAATGGTTCATTGTTCCATATGTAATGTAAAATTTTTGTATCGGACATGGCAGACGTTCTGATGTTTCGCAACACAACATATCAAAACAAAGAAACGCAAATAAACAAGCACAAGCAAGCAAAGTTCCATAATTATTTCAAACAACAGGAACCAAAAGAAAGAAAGAAAGAAATAGTTGCTGCTTTAATAAAGCTACATTTGCCTATTATACAATAAAACATAATTGTAGTTGCGATCAATGGATTGCACGATCACAATAATAATAATAAACTGTATGCCAAAGGAATAACTGTGAATGCTGTTTTCCCATTGGCAATGGAACAATTACTGATTTTAATCACTTAAATTTGTTGCCTTTCCAGTTGATGGCTCAACTCATGTTGACATAAAATTAGCCCAATTTTACTTCGTTGCTATTTACCAGAAAAAGGAATTCATATAAAAGTATCAGATAATTACGATGACGTTGGTGTGTTTAAGCCGCAGCCGGCTAACTTCGATTACCAGATCTCGATATTTAGTAATTTTGTTAATGTTGTTATTGTTATTTATCACTGGGTACTGCGATATCAATAATCCAAACCTATCGATGTTCAATATTGTAATGTCAGGTCTATTGTGTTCTAAATGCTGATCAGTTTGTATTCTCAAGTTTCAGAGAATTTTTGCTGTTTCGTTTTCTAATACAGTCTCTCCTTTATGCTGCCATTATTTATTAGAAGTAGGAAAACCATATTTTTTGCATACATGCAATGAATTATTTTGGCCACTTGATCATGGCGGTATTTGTAATGAGTTTGAGCTATCTTGCTGCAGGCTCTGATTCGATGTTCTACAGTCTCATCTTTCTGATAGCATAATCTGCATTTACTGTTATTTGTTTCCTAGTGCTTTTAGAAGGTCTTCTGAAATAGTTTGAAGCATTTGCTCAAAGCTATTGTCGATGTGATTTTTTAAACTAACTTCCTTTTCTTCCACAGTCTGTGTCACTTGCAGCAGACTCCATTCATCTATTCTCCTTGGTAGGTACAGCGGGTCAACATCATTTCGTGGATGAAATGCATGATGCACAGTGATTAATTTTCTATTTTTGCGGGACAATTTGTATTATTATGCTAGTCATGTATCGGATCACTGGTATAACCCAAGAGTTCATTGCTATAATTGTGTTCAATCCATTAAGTTTTGTTTTCAGACTATATCTTACTCTTTTGGTGTATTCCGCTCCTGCCTGTAGCTTAACTTTCGAGTTGAGAATATCATTGACTTCTAATATTCCTAGGTATTTATAGTGTTCGTCAGCTGAAACTACTTTTATATGGGAGACTTTGATTCCATGGAGTTTGGGTAATAATAATAATAATAATATTGCTCTTGAACAAAATTAAAATTTGCTAGCATTATTAATTTTTCCTCGTTTAATGGATAAAATTGCGCATTTATCTAAACCAGATTCCATTTTGATGTCCTGACTGAAAATACGAACTGTGTTCAGTAAAGAGTCTATGTGTTGTGCCGATTTTCCATATAACCTCAAGTCATCCATATACAACAGATGGGAAATTTTAATATTATATTTAGGAATTTCCTATACATGTTTTATTTTCTTCAAAATCATAGATAAAGGTATCAAAGAAATGTTGAAGAGCAATGGAATCACCGTGGAAAATCCCATGTTTTGTACTAATATCTTCGAATTGTTCATTATTGACATTAAAGTTGTTTTCCATGATTTCATAACAGCAGCCAGAAACGAAATTTTGTTTTTGCTAATTCCAAATATTTATAGTGATTTTTGGATCCAGGAGTGTGGAAGGGAATCGAATGCTTTCTTGTAGTCTATCTATGCCATATTCAAGTTAGTGTTTCGTCTTTTTGAGGATCATTTTATCTATAAGGATCTGGTCTTTTTTTTCCTCTAGTTCAATCGGATACATCTGATAAGTAGTGGTACGTATATGGAATTTTGCAGTAAACAGCTTAAGCATAATTGGTAGGCATGTTATTGGAGGATAGTTTCTTGTGCCTGCACTCTTATCCTTATCACAAAGAGAAAAGTACACCTAGATGATTATTATTATTAGATGACACTATTAAGGAGTCCAAGTACTCATTGTGGAGTGCACGCTACTCCACTACAACTCACCGTCTCCTTTACTTAATCCTCCAACTGTAGGACACTACTACCATCAACACACAGCGCCATATACCTTCCACTAGGTCTGCAAATTGTGCGTGCTCTCTTGGCAGATTTGCCTGTATGCCGGATGAAAAACCCTATTCTGGTCGAAAAAACTCTGCTACCTCTGTATGACATTGGGTAAGTCACCTTCAACTGAAAAAGCCCATATAAAGATTCCTCTTGTCAATTATATAACTATTATTCTTAATTCTTAATATAAACACTTCATCTAAACACGAGAATCGGAATACTGATTTAATTATCTTCAATCTAAAAACACCGAGTCATTATTATATTATAGATAAACTTCATATCAAATTTTTAAAAGTACAAATTCCGCTATTCTCACTTTAAAAAGTTCAGGAAATTGTGATCTGATGCCACTTTAATTTTCCATAAATGTTTTCGGCACTCTTAGAGGAGAAACGGTGCATTTCTCAACCAATCTTCACGATGTCTTATTAATAATATGCATATCAGTAATATGCTTTTAAATTAAAATAAAAGTTTTATAAAATTTGACGTGACTGCAATGCGCTCGATTTTCGTCAGACGGAGAAATCCATTGAGTTGCATACGGAAGAACATGTTGGAGACATCGCATATGGCAGAACTAGAGACAGCGCACTATCTAATCGCGTTCTCTACTCTGCTAACCCTAACGATGAAGATCCTGTCACTCACCCAGTGATCTGGAACAAATTAGAAAACATCTTTAGTCGTTTTCTAATTTGTTTCAGAGCTCGAGAGAAGAATTGCGAGCAATCCGGTCCATCTTAACACTAACTTTAGCTATAACCTATGTGATTGTCACTCTTCAACTGTCTAACTATGCCGGAGTGAATATGCCTAACCATACTATGGTATCCAGAGCGCCTTCGAATGTACAATACGTGTTCAACTTAATTTATAGCTGTTGTTTTCATCTCGTATATTTTTTGTATTTCTCTTTTCATGTTATACACAGGATGAAGTCTTCTAAGAAGACGAAACTAGTTGTGCATTCAAATAATAAATAGTTTTTTCTATTTTGTTATATCTCGGTGTCTAGTCATTAAATTCCTTCATTTAATATATATATATATAGTGGTATCTCGATCCGAATTAATAAAAACCGAGTTCGTTCAGATTAGCGAAAAGTTCGGATTTAGAGAATTTTCCCCCAAGAGGCAACAATAACTAGCGTTTAAGACAAAAATAATCAGATTCCAATGTAAATAAATGAATTAACTGATAGAAAAAATACTACTGTACTGTAATATAAAACTTAAAAAATAATACAGTACACAAGTTTATTTTAGTAAAAAATTTAGTTTGCATGTACCTGTATTGGTGAGGATTCTGATTTAATAAAATTGCATAGTTCAGTACATAACTAAATTTGCGTAAAAAATATAACTTTCTTGTACACAACACACACACAAAAATTTTTTTTTTTATTTCTTTGTAAAAAAGTCACTGATTTTCTTTTGCTTCTTGGAAGCTAAACTTTTTTCGAATGCTTCTTCGCGGAGCTGCATTAGCAATAAAATTTTGTGGAATGGTGTATCATTCTGCTTAGCCCATTCTATACACATATTAAAACTGTCAACTGCTTCTTCGTGTTTTACTTTTTTTTTTCTTCGAATTCTTTATCGTCATCATCGTCTGCTAATTCATTCTGTCGCGTCATATTTATAATTTAAGCATCTGATTTGATTTCGAATTCACTTTTAGTTCTGCCTGTAATCCATTCCGTAACATCTGTTTGTGAAATTTCAACATTTGGATTTATATTTTTAACCAAATTATGCCCGTTTTGAATTTCCGCTTCTTTGTGTATCACCGTAGTTATCTTCGTAAATTCTAGAAGACCACAGTTTTTTCCATGACGCTCGGCAGCGGTGATTCATGCCGACAATACAGTACAGTATAAAAAAGCAAACGTGAACACACAATAAATCAAAATAGGCCTACAGTGTAACCATACAATCGACAGTATGAAAAAATATATACTGTACTGTAATAATAATAAAATAAATAATAATAGTTAAAATAATAATTATTAAATAAAAATAATAGTACACAAAATAGTAATACGTAATAAATAAAACTTTTTTTTTCCTTTCAAACCGCAGTTTGGATTACTACTGTAGTACGTTTTGATCGGTACGACGTTTATACCGACACTTTTATTAACGGTGACATGTAACATGCGATATATTTTGAAATTTTTATATTCAGTAATTTATTTTATTTTATTGTACAAATTTACCTAGCAGGTAAATAAACTTAGTTGTTGAATGACATTTGCATTTATCGGTGCTGTCTACTTGCAGAGATAATGGGTACACGATGTCACTGATATATATATATATATATATATATAATTCGGTTTATGAACTTCTTAAGTGTTATTCTGAAATTATGAAATTATATATATATATATATATATCAGTGGCATCGTGTACCCATTTTGGTTGGGTGTGCTGTCGTGGCTTATGCAACCCGCGCTACAAAATTCACGTCAGTTTGACCGAATGATTGCATTTTTATCGATGTACGAAAGTGTTAAGAGTGTATAGCATATCAGTGCTCATCTTAATTGGTCTAATCATTAGACCAATTAATATAGTCTAATGATTTTTATTAGACTAATGCAATTAATTGTAACCAAATCTGCACAGAGTGGGGACGATTTAAGAAATATATTCGAAAACAATAATGAAAAAGAATGCTGTATTTGGTTGGTGTTTTTGAATTACTCAAAGGTATAAAATTTGGAAGAAGAGGACGAGGCTTACCTCCTTCGACTACAGTACTGTTTCTTCCCATTGTAAATATGGGCAAAAAATTATAAATTTATCGAAAGTTATATATTAAAAACTTGTCTATATTAATAGAAAAATTTCCCTACCACGTCAGTTCACGCACGAAAACAGATAAAACTTGGAAAACAAAAACAGCAACATATGACAACGTTCAATTGGATTGGTTGACAATAATAACCAATTACAGCCTCCAAGTAGTATTGTCTCAGAGCTCACCCAGCCTCGCCTTCTGGGCCGTTTAAAACTACTAGGACGCTAAAAATTTGACCCGCTGCGCCATCTGTATATCATTTCAAAGATGTATGTATTTTGAAACAATACCCAGGCTATTAACGCGAATGTGATGCAATGCTTACGCGTCGAAAAGTGAAGCATTAGTATATTGTGTTTACTTTTTAGGAATCACGCGAAGTCTGGAAACAATTAGGGGAGTCTTTAACGGAAATAAATGCAAAAAGATAATAACCGTGATATTGCTATTCGGTGCATGAGCACCGCACACTTTGAATATTTATCACTGATATATGTCCGTAACACACGGAAACGTAATTTCAACATTTGAATTTTTCAGGTTTTATTTTTATTTTTTCATCGTCAACAGTAACATATATTATTACATGTCCATATTTTGAAATCATATGAAAAATCAATAATCGAATTCTGTGTGTATTCCGCAACTATAATTATCACAGATTATTCACGTATGAATAGGGAAATATCTGCAGAAACATGCATCTAACAACTCATAAAGTCTACTAAGTGAACGTGAACCAAGTTGTCCTATTATGTGCCAAATTGCTCTGTTATATTGCCAACTGGTAATGTCAAAGACTTTTTTTCTCGACCTATCTTTTTTCTTCTGCATCCATTAGTTGGTCTGAAGAGAGTAAGAGCACTGAACATATGCAAGGGTGAATATCTAAGTTGGTGTCCCACTCACGTCAATTGGCATGTACAAAATTTAATAAATACGCAGTTTTGCATTTATAAAAAATTTTAATTTTTCTATCCAGAATACGACATGCAGGCTTGGAATAAAATTCGAGTTTTTTTTTTTTTTTTTTTCTTATCCACAAAATTTCCATCCGCTTCCCCCCCCCCCCCAAGAAATATGGTACCCAGTATTTGTTCTTCTCTCAAGAGAATACTCTCTTCCCTTTATTAGTGTCAATGCAAATATTTTATATTAACTTTTATAATTTCGTATTGTTGTTAATTTAGATGATTTTATCATTAATATAATTATTTCAGAGCATTCATTTATATTATTTTATTAATTTTTTTACTTGGATGAATATAAAATTTTGACATTGTGGCAGGTATTAAAAACTGCGAAATTTTTTAGAGATATCGCAAACTTTGTGACTCACCATTCATCACTGTTGCTTCCTCTTTTACATTTAAGTTTAAGCGAGAAGAGCAGTATTTCCATTACATACAGGAAGTTTACAGTGAAGGGTTGTTCATTGAATATCCAAACGTATAACTCAGTGACTGTAGAAGTAAATCATCAGCACAACAGATGTCGCCACAGGTAAATCGCTTACCGTGCGGAAAATTCAAAATGGCGGGGGTTACAGGTCTAGAGAGGCTGCTGGAAAAGCACAAGGCCGATATTTGCGAATTAGATGTGATAAAAATTATTTCTTCCTTGTGTCAGAAAAATATTTTTGCAACAGAGGATGTAAGGAACATAGAAGAGGAAAAAAGTGCCCAGAAAAGGACGGAGACATTTATAAGTTTATTATCTCGGAAAGGTTACACTGCTTTCCGTGAGTTTTGTGTAACTTTGGAAACTGTGTCACCACAGCTACTCACCAGGTTTGCTTTGGATAATGCTGGTAAGTCTTTTGTCTTTGTTGATGATATAGTTTGCGTGAAGTCTGTGTAAATGATAATACGACACCATATGGCGCATAAGTGTAACTTGTTGCAGACGAAGTTACATCGATCGCACATGAAAAACTTCTTACGCGACTTCCTTGCAACTTAGAAAAGTGTGTTTATATTGATTTCTTTAGCCGTATAATTTCAAACTGTTGTTTAAAAAAAAATAATAATAATAAAATAATTTATAGGTAGCATTGTTTGCTAACCGCATGGTATACTTAGGCTTAACGTTTGTTTGACAAAGTTGCTTTCTCTGAAGTGTGTACGTGGGCCATGAGCACCTGTCTACACGATATAAGCAGCTAAGGGCAGCGACAGAGAGGTTGCCCACACACACACACACACACACGCAGGGCTGGTGTGCACACATATGTACACATAAATACATGGAGTGCGTTGTACGTTGTAACGAATAGGCCACGGTCAGTGGGTCAGATAATCTTGTTCGGGTTTGTTGGTAAACCGGTTTCAAAATATAATGACCGTAATGATAGCACAACTTGGAAGTTATGGCTGTTCAATGTCTGATTAATCGCTAGCTGACGACGGAAGCAATTCTCGGTTTTCGACATTAAAGTTACCTTCGAAAATGCAACTGAATTCTACTAAGTGCTTCGGTAACTTGTGCATATTCTGTTACTGCACAGCTTTCTTATTCTTTTAACCATTTTGTCCATTTGAAAGCATTACGTTATGAATTGTCAAACTCATTTTCTGACTTGGTTTTTATTAAAATAATGTAAAATTGATCCTGAAGGATGAATAAATTGAAATGAAATGTAATAATCTTTTGATGTATTCGTGCTCTAAAATGGTCAGGACTGACTCAAAAGAAGGATTCAAATTCGAAGAAAAATTTTGATATTGGAGGATTGGTTATAGTGGTCCCGTACAACTGAAATGTATGTCCTTGAATGAGGCTTGCTAGCTCGTGGTTTTCAGTGACGGTTGGCTTTCTGGCAATGGTTATGAAATGTTTGCGTTCTAATTATTTTGATAATTAACCAACGTTGATGGACTTTTTTTTGTAAAAGGGATTGTTATTATTATTTTTTTTATTTTTTTAATAATCTTGTATTTAGCGTCCTGAACTTTTATTTTTGAGTTTTTAACGGATGCTCTAGCACTCTGGGTCGCCCCCCCCCCCCCACTTTCTACCATCAAACAGCAGCACTTCTTCAGAAATATTCTCTGCTATGTTATTCAGCATATTTTTCTGCAGTCAAACCTTTTTTGCAGACTAGGTCAGCGAGAAGTTTGGAGTTATTCCTTCAAGGACTGAATGAGTTCAAAGCAAAGTATGATGGATACTGCACAAATGTTGGATAGTGCTTGACATGATGTTTAGGGCCTCCCTCGATGAGTCTATTTCTCATTAGAATCGTCAGCTTTCGAATTGCCATGTTCCTTTTTCTAAATCGAATTATTCTTAACTAAGAAGGGTTTCCTTCTTCTCCACATACATGGAATCAAAATAATATCTTGAAAACACCCGCTTTTTTTTTTTTTTGTGTGTGTTTTTTTTTAGGGATGGAAGCCATAATTTTATAGTATCGTTCAAATTTGGCAATCCCTTGAATATTTTAAAGAAGAAAAAAGTTTTCTCACCGACGGGTTGAAAAATATACCTCCTATGCCGCCATTTCCACTCTGTCTTTGTTATGAAGGAATTAATATGTCTTCCATCCAAAGACTTATGTCCATCTAGGGTGGCAACGACGTGAACTCCACGAAATACCGAAATTTATATTTATATCACGATATGAATGTAACTGAAGTAAAAATGTGTTCAGTTTTATGTTTGTGAGGTAAAAACATCAGCACCCAGAGGAAAGCCAATCCAACAGCTCTAGTTTGAGATCGACTAACTCACTGCTGAAAAAAGAGAGAGAGAGAAATAAAAGTCAATAGTAGTTGATTAAATGCCCATCTGAACATAGATTAAAAAAAAAAAAGATTTTTACTATTTCCAAAGTGTTGTTTTAACAAATGAACACTATGATATCTTTCAGTGTCTTCTGACTTCTTCCGTTGGATTTCTTAAGCTCGTTCAGAACTAAACTGTTTTCTACTTCTCATCTTGTTTGGTTTCTTATTCCTAGCCATAATTTCTCACAATGTTCCACTCCACTTTTGTTTCCGTATTCCAATATCTTTTTCTGTTCTACACTGAATTCCTTAATTGGCTCCTACATATGATCATCCCCGTTCTTTGTATGGGTTGTCTGTAGTCATAAAAATCTAAATAAGAATAATATCCGTTGATGCAACTCACAGATTTAATCATCATAATTCTGTCAGTTATGTACTTTCATTCTTGTTCGAAACTGATAGCTATTTCTTTTCTTTTCGTCTTTCAGACAAACTCTCATCATATCACCATGAAAATCATCCTTCATCCCTAAGGAATCTGATTAGGATTGTCAAGCGTTTTGATTTACAGATTATCCATAAAATTAACTTTTATATAACATAAAATTAACTAAGATTAACCTTAAAATAAACAAATAAAGCGTTTTGATTTACAGATTATCCATCAAATTAACTGGAAGTTGACTGTCCGTAAAAGAAAAAAAAATGTCTATGAAAATACCAAGAATCTTGTCACAGAAGATGTTATGTTTGCTTCATAAATTCACTGAAGTATTTTCAGAATTCATGGAACAATATCATTTTTTTAAATTTCATTTTATGGAGTTCAGAAGTATAACCTGTCAAACGCTTGAATAAACTGATTATTTTATTCACTAGTATTCCACTAATAGCTTGTCAGCTCGTCAACTACAATTCTTGAAATAGTGCCTTGGTTTCGCCTTGTATAGCGACTGCTTTTGAAGTCAAAATATGTTCGGAAAAAAAATTCTTTTAACCTACCCTTTTCTTTCCCTGAAAAATCTTTAGAAAAAGATTCTTTTAAATTACCCTTTTCTTTCCCTGAAAAATCTTGTTAACCATGTTTTTGACTTCGTGTAATCCAATGATAGATCCCTCCCCCCATACTTCATTTGTTGACAGTTTCTTTGCAATGTGGGGATTGTTATATTAGTTGCAACAACGTCATGCTTATGGTACACTGTAACATTCTCGTAACGTCTACTTTTGACTTTATGCTAGTATTCTCTTGGATGGCGACAGTGTTTTATTATTTATCTCTCTCACCTGTTTTCTTATGCATATCTGCTACCAAAGTTTGACTTATAGAGTGGATGGTATCGGGTTGTCCTCGCCATCAACAGGATTCACACAACTGCTACTTGTTAGTTATAAGCGCCTGAGACTTTCCATTGACCCCTTTACTATTATCCAGGACGCATCATTTAGGAAGTGGAGATGTTTTCAGAAGGAACTGAAGATTTCCCCCGAGATCCACAGAAACGATCTAGCCTGTTATAATATCTGTTCAAAAAAAAAATAAAATAAAATAAATAAATAAATAAAAAATTCTACGGTAAAAATTGCATACTACTTAAATAGGGGTTTAAAGAATTCCGAAATTGAACGACCTTTGTCTCCGCTTAATTGTAATAATATATACGCTGATCAAGCATTCGTACACGCACATACATACATAATAATACACTCATTATTCACGAACGTCCCTAATTGGTTCCTGGAAATATGCTTGTTATGCGAATAATTTCCCATAGGAGCAATATTAAAATTGGAAATTCGATTCCTTATGGGTCTTAAGAAAAATGACTTTATTTTTACTAAACTTATCAAGGTAAACGGCTACTAGGGGTTGAAATAAAAGAAACAAATATGCTAAACATTATTAAACAAATTAAATATAATATTTTTACTTAAATATAAAGAGCTAATAAGCTTCATTTCGGCGATATAAACATTATTTAAATTATAACTTTACCGACTTTGCTGCGAGTTCTCCGGTATTGTACTACGTACTAGGGTCACTTGCATTAGCTCACGCTAGTGGTCGCCGATACTTTATAGTTTACTATATTCGGCATGAAACTCTCTGATTCCAATCTTTGAGTTTCTTATTCGGTTTTAAAACAATGTGGGATTTAATATCCCCTTAATTTAAATAATATTTTTAACTGTTAATACATGCAGCATGCATTCGATTTCGTTCTTTAAATGTATGAGATCATGCACATCTACCGTAAAGGACGATGCAGTTACCTTAGGTTTTACTTTTGATTCGTAGAAATATTGCCGAATCAGTGGTGACAACGTCCTTTGGTTGGAAAGGACGTCGGTTGGATTCCTGTCTAAGACGCGAAGAACCTTTATATAAATTTATTTAAGCTGAAGGGAATTTCCTCCAGGGAATCCTGTAAAGCAAGCAAATCGGTCAGAAGAACACGCAATTTATAAAGAGTACACTAGCCTATAGCCGTAGCGTCTTCGGCTGTAATTAAAAACTCCTTAAATACTAATAATGCCTCAGCTAAGAAAATAATTACTAGCTCTTTTCCGCAGTCTTATAACGAATCACATGCTACTAAGATTACTTGTATGAAGTTAATTTTCTGCTTTTAAAGTGATGAGCTGTATTCTTCCTGTATCCGAAAATAAAAGTTACAAAAGTAGTTTCTTACAAAGATTCAATGTATGCAATTAAGCTGTTACTAAGCTACATAAGGCGTCATCTACACCAGATATCTGGAATTTGAGTTGTTACGTTGGGGTTCCTGAATAATAATGAGCCAAGCCTACAAATTCATAGGGTTGGCTCATTATTATTCTCTCATAGTTGTTAGGTCATGTTTTGTCAGTCGAAGTGAAATCTTTCTCTTTTTAAACTTGTGAAAATGTGAACCACCCGGAATTTTTTTTTAAAAGATAGCCCAGTTCAACTGCGAAGTCGTGTTTTTTTTTTTTTTTTTTTCTGAAAAAACATCATGCTATCTTTATGTGTTTGTCATTCAGTTTTTTCTGTAAATATTGGTGGTGGCGTGTTTTTTTTTTTTTTTTTGGAGGGGGGGAGAGGGAAGATTCAGGAAATACTCATCTTTATTTTCGAAACATGGAAGCTACGATCATTTTACTGCGAACGGGGGGGGGAATGGCAATTTAAGGTCATATTAATTGACAGGCTCACATATTTTTCGTTTTACTTTATAATCAGGGCTGCCATTTATAATAATTGTGTGCAAATTGTGGAAGATGCTGGAATGGATGAGAAGAGTAACGCTTCCCCTTCCCCTAGTAACTGCTGGCTAGTTACTAGGGGAAGGATACTAAAAATAAGGAAGAATAAGATTTATTTATTTTTGCTAAAACATGTAAGAGACTCTGCAAGTCTTGTGATCTCTACTGGACAACCTTATGTTTTTTGTTGGTCAGTAGGAGTACATGCATCAAACCTTCAGAAATGTCTTCAAACTTCGGTCTTATGAGGACTCTTGATAAAGGCTGCGTTCTGTGACATTCTATATACCTATTTTATTAAACTTGTATTTTTTAAAATAAATACGTGGATTATTTAAAAGGTTTGTACACTGCGTATTTGTGGTCAGCAGAGCGGTGTGATAGTTTCCACTTTCACGTCAGTTTTGCTGGTTTTCTATTTCGTCAATGTGCAGAACTTTGACCCTCGCGTGCGTATGTTTACTTATTTATTATGATATTTAGGAAAGAAAAAGAAATAGTAAACCAAAAGTGTTAAACGAAATTATATTTTAGTGGTTACTGTAATACAAATTCGACTGAAGGTGAATTAGTCGGTGTCAAATCGATATGACACCGACTAAGTCACCTTCAGTTGAATTTTTTCCCCTCTCGAAAACAAACTCGAGTTTCCTTCGAAATAGACAAACCGATCGGAGAACATGCAATTATCAGCGAATAGCGCAGTCACCGCATAGCTTTAGTTTTATCATGGTCCTAAACAACAGCTGTGATATGAGTGGAATCGTAAATTATCGTTGTTTTGTGACTTAGATGCCTGTGCTGGATGGAACTTTCAACGAAGCGTTGCCCTTAGAGTTTTCTTCACATAAAAAGAAAAATGCACAAAATATGTGCCATTATAGTTTAAGTTGGCAAGTATTAATAATCTTTTTAAGTTATAAATTGCCTACGTCACTCATTTCTGCTCTGCCGTTTTATGTTTATTTTTTTGTTATTTATGTTTGTAACAGGCCAAAGTTGAAATCATTATTCCTCCTTAAAGTGTCGAGTGAATTATCATCTTACATTCCTAAAATATTTGTTCACCAGAGATATCGCGTATAGTTTTTGTTGATGACTATTTCATTTTTAAATAAAATACAGCGATAAACATTATACTGATGGACATAGACCCCTCACTCCGCTATTCCCCCAAAACAGTAGATATAAATAAGATTTGATGTGTTGCAGAGTAAGAGATTAATCCTCTATTTAAGGATTTTGATATTATTTTGATATGCCAATTTTTTTATTTTTATACCTTTGTTTATACCTCTGTTTTGTACCTTTGTCTACGACTGCCCACGGATACGCTGATGTCATCAATGCACTGTTTACCCTATAGATGTCATACTTGTTAAGCAATAATATGAAACATAACAAATATAATGAACAGATGCTATCAGAATATTTCAGTGTAACCAACTATCGATCCATGTTTGGCATACATAAAACATCGCTTGTCTCTTTCACAAGGAACTGAAAAAAGAATGTAAAAAGGATGCAAAAAAAAAAAAAATATATATATATATATCCAGACAACATTCTTTTTAGATGTGGTTCTTTGTATTCTCCTTGTTGGTGATTGTTATCGAACATAATAAATGTAACTCTTTCAATAGACATGTCGTTCATGCCGTGATTTAAGGCCACTGACTAGATAATTAGTGCGATGTAAAGTGTCTGCCTTGCTTTGCCTATGTTTAAAGTTTCCCCTGGTCATCTAATAATAGTTTTGTAGTTCTTCAGAGAACAATGGAAATAAAAGGAAGTGCGCAGTTCGTTGTATCGAGAAGGAATTGAAAGAAGAAGAAATACGTGGTTGAATAAGCCGTAAAACTTGTTTGAAAACAGACAACCCGATTTTTTTTTTTTTTTTTGCTCGATCCCATTAAATTCATATAACAGATTGTTTACTGTTTGTGTGCATATTATGTTTTTCAAAAATATGCGCTACTCTCCTGAAGGAGACAGCGTAAATAAAAATTTGTCCGTAATAATTAGCAGTGAAGCACAGTGGAATCCATGCTTTCGGTGTCACTAACAGAAAAAAAAAAAAAGAATTATTCACATTCATTAACACTCCCCCTCCTTTTAATATCGATTTTGTTTGAGGTTTTGTTTAATGCGTGAGCAGTCTTTATTTCAAAAATGTTGGTACTTTTTTCTTCTTCTTTACTCTTAACTGATCAGGACTGTCTGTTGGTTGATCGGTCTCCAAACAAGGGAGAAAGCTCAAGAAATACTTACATAATAATTGTAAACGGAGGTAATTATAGATTACGAGTAACGGCCAGGGTTTGGCGCGCGACCACCCAGTGATCCGTACAGCTATGTCAAAAATAAAAATTAAATAAATAATACAAGCAAATGACAGCATTGAATATATTGTGAAACCAATTTTCTTTTAACTAAAAGGACTGAACCATAAATCAACAACGCTAAGGCATCAGCGGTGTAACTATCCCTCGGAACTTTGCCATGCGGGAGTGGAGTTGGATGGGTAGATTCGAACGATTTAATGGACCCTAATAAAGCGCTAAGTGGGCTCTACAAAATCTGCAAAAGAGCCTATCCAGAGCTTTTAAGAGAGGCTATTGAAAATTAGAACGCTTTAACTTGCTGTTTAACTAATGCCAATTGGGTTGAATTAGTTGGAATTAAGGCCGATCAGCTTTTGCTAATGAGGCCAGGATATTATGTTCTCTTAATTGTTTTCCGGTTGCTTGGTTTTCTTATCTTTGTAGAATGAAAACCTTAGTTTCTGGGAAAGAAAAAAAAAAAAGCTCTGTCTCTATATGAAACTGGCTAACTCACCTTCTTTTGAAAAATTCGTATAAAATATTATTGCATCTTGGAGGGAATTCGGATCTCTTTACAGCCGAAGGGTAAATGTCGCAACGTTGACCAAGTGAATAAGTACTCCACAACTGGCTGCGTATTTCAATTCCACTTTGGCATGGATATTTGTTTCTTTAGGCGATAGATGAATAGCTACTAGCTATTATAGAAGCAGGGGTTGGGGATTAGTGTTAAAAAAGTTATTATTATTATTATTATTATTACTAATTTATTCATTTTTATGATAATTTTGCTTGCGAAAATTGTAAACCTATGACACTTTAGTACTCTGGACTAGCCGAGTTACATAATCTGGAAACATGGTTCTTTTTCAAGTTACTTCAAAACCAATAAACAAGGCAGTGACATCCTACTGAGCAATGAGAAAGTAAAAGTAAATAATACGACTGAGAAGAGAATGCAAAAATAAACCATCTCCAAAATTCATGTCATAATTTAAATTTTTCTAGTAAAATTTAAACAGCTTACTAAATGAAAACATGCCGATTAAAAAAAAAAATGGTAAAATTGAAAAATTGAGACAGTTCGATAAAAATTCAGAGATTTTTATCATATTTCTCGCTATCAGAATGCTGTGTATGCAGAAACAGATCAGTGGTATATCTGCGAAACGCATTAGCACAATTTTCCATTTCACGTCCCCTACCGAGTAACTTTCCTTTCCTGTTGGAATTTTTATTTTCACGTGTTCCATTTGTTTTGCGAAGTACATAGCAGAACTAACTGTCTGCTGTACACAGAAAAAAAATGGACCATGTAAGAATGGACATTTCGATGGAAAAGATAAGTTCTTTGAGACAGGAGACGTTCCGGGAAATATCCGTAGTTGTGTTTCTCTATTTGATTAAAACATTTGATTTACTTAAATGGTCACACTAAACATATTTGTGTTTAGCATGACATATTCATTGAGCAGTTCCTTGTTTGTACTATGGTTCCTAAACTGGTGATCATAATTTCACGATATCAGAAACGAAACTGGTTCATTATCTCCTCTCAATGCTTCACGTCATATTTACAGATATCTTAGGAAATATGATAAGGAAATAGGGAATCTACTACTTCGATAGAAAACATTCCAAGACATTAGTAGATTCTAGGCATTTTTAAATTTCTGTGGTTTATACATATTGCAGATCTGCAAAAAATAGCCCCATGAAGTAATAAATATATACAGTATATCATCTCATCTTCCTTTTGTCTCGCGGGTTTATTAATCATCGGACCTCAAACCATTCACAGGATAAGGTGGTCAGCCCTACGCCCCGGTGTTCCTATGTCCTGTAGTTTGAGTTCTCAAGGTCGGTTTGCTGCTTTGCGGGATGAAAACCCCCAGGATAAACTGAGGAAAAAACCCTACTGTCTACACCCAAGACCAGCTAACTTGGCTATGGCTGAGGAAGATCCGTCAGCTCCTCACGTCTCCGTCTCCGACGAGAATCGAACCTGCCATATGGTTGCGAAGCGCACAGCCACTAGGCTAACCGCGCGGATATATATATACACTACCTCATATATATATATATATATATATATAGATGCCAAAAAAAGGATAGAAGGAATGTCGAACTAGTTACCAAACAAATCAACGAACGCAACTTTATGTTGCCTGAGAATTCCAGTCCGAAATAAATGCTAACGGAAGAAAGTCGGCAGGTCTTCATCAGCTTTAAAACTTGTACTTTCTTAATCAGCGACAAGATAATGGTTCCTCAACACCTTCATTCTTCAGTTAGGTTAGGACAACTCGTGAACTTCAATGCTACTTAAACATACTCTCTATACGTTTTTTCACTTGGTATAAAACAAAGCATAATAATGATGCATTTTTTCTCTCATATTTCTTCTCTTACTTTATATTTGTTACTTTTGCTGGTATGAATGCGTAAGATTCATATTACGTCACTAACCTCATCTACTTCTAAAAACCTAGGTTCGTTTCTTCTAGACAATACTTTTCGCCTCTGAGCTAACACTATACGAATTCGAAACATTGTGTAGAAGAGGACACTCGTTAATAATTGATGACCACTTTCTCCTCTCCCATAGGTTCATAGGTTTTTTTTTCTTTTTGTTTCCTTATACATTTTCTGTAGATATGTTCACGAACTTGTCTTCTGAACTTGCTTCCATCGTTCCCCCATAGTAACCATGTTAAAATAAGAGTAGCTGACCATCAACACCCATTCACAGGTTCAGATTCATTCCATCTGATCTACCTCTTTCATTTCATCTTTTCTCTACCTCTCTCCTCTGGAAGAATTTTCCTCACGTGTTTCATTATGACTATAATCTCCATTTCTTCAAGAAGAATATCAGTGATATCAGAATATCACTTTTTTTTTGCTCAAGTATTTGTCCACACCGCACGGACGTGCTATAGTTTTGCAGGTTAGCAAAACCTATAGCACGTATATGCAAAACCTATATGCAGTTTCGAAGGATTAACATTAAAATTAAAAAAAAATCCACAAAAGATATATTTGAGAACGATCTTATAATAATAATTTCATTTAAATATTGAATTAAATATATTGAATGAAGGTGTTTTTTTTTTTTTTTTTTTTCTTCTCGACTTATGGTCTAAATGAGATGATAAGACCGGAGCTTTCATTCATCTTCTCCCCAAGGGAGAAGCTGCAGTGGCCTTGATGTAGGTAGCGGGAAGATCTGTTACCTCACCCAACATCAAGTTTTTTTTTTTTTGACAAACCACGGTGGTGGCGGATGTGCGAAAGGAAGAGGACCTTCAATTTGAGCCTGCTTCGCACCCTCCTTCTCCCATTACCCACATTCGAATGTAAAAATTAGCATTGCGTGCTCATTCGCATCTTACCTTTTGAAACAATTCTTTTTCGGCAAGTAATTCGCAATTTAATGCTAGTAATATCCGAATGATATTAAGGCGAGCCGTAGATTTTGACTCGAGACATTAATACAGTGCAGATTTTATTATCTGCTTAGCGGACACTTTGGAGGAACTTGGGGCACTGTAATTACTGTAATTATGATAGTCTGCTCTCCTTCGGGATTGCGTGTTGTAGGTAGATTTTTATCTTCAATTACGTAGTGTTGATGACACCGTAACCAGTGGACTAATGGGACTGTAACTTACCAAACCCTCCAAAACACGATGTTCAGTTGATGGTTAAGTACACAGGACCATGCACGATTTGAAGGTCATGATAACTAAGGCCGTTCGTAGGCTTGGGGGAAGGTGAACTAGCTTTCCCCTTCCTTAGTTTAAAAAATAATAATAAAAAGAACGCTGGGGGGATTTTTTTTTAAAGAACACTGGGTAAATATATATTTATCATACTTTTAATGTAAAAATAAGTGTTATATCGTACTCACAATACTGATATCGAATTATGCAGGATTATATATACATCAGCTTCTTTACGATTATTTTACTAAATTTGTAGTCATTTGATCTGATTTCCTTAGGAAAAGGACAGCCTGCTTTCTTTATTTGAATTCGCCACTGGAGTCCTAAAAGTTGCAAGAAAATGCTAACACGAAGTACTTTAGCGCTTTTTTTTTTTTAATGCAGTCTATTATTTTAATTTGCTTTTTAAAAAAATGTCCATAATTGTACTTAAAGAAGTCATCTGATTAAAATTATTTTAATTATTATTTCTTTTCATAATAATACCTTTCACGAAACTATAACAAATTAATGGCGTAGAGGAACTAAGGATTAGATAATCCAGGCACTCTATTAGATCCCAAACACGGTGCTTTTTTCAGTCGTTCAAGTAGGGCGGCGTTCTTATACAGGACTGTAAAAATTGCGTACTATACCAGTTTTTAAATTTAGTTTGTGAAAATCGGCTGAGATGAATTTGAAATGTCACTGTAACCCACATATGAAAATATTAAAGTGGATGGTAGGCTTGGTTGTTAAACAAACCGTTGTTTTATTAGCGGCTACGATCAACTCACAAAAATTTCATTGCGCATATTATACTTACCCCGCCCTCTCAACGTTAAGCAAACCATGTTTCAGAATAATAAAGCAGATGGTCATGTTTATAGTGGAGCGTCACTTGTCTGGTTTTTTTTTTTTCATAATGTGTTTTCAACTTGTCCTGCTCGAGAAAACGTGTTTTTGGTGGGTAGACTGAAATTGCCTAAAAACAGTAAGCTGTATCTTGTAGAGGCAACGCCCGCTTCCATATTTGCTATTAGAGGCGTATTTTTGTTTTGTTTTTATGTGAATTCCACCCAAGAAAGATTCTTAACCCTATAACAGTGTCGTAGGTGGGCGAAAGGTTATATAATTCACAAATCCTACTTTAAAGACTAAATATGGAACTGTTTTCAAGCCAATTCAGGCATCTCCAGTAAGCATGATTCATTTACGAAAGATATTCCCTAACATCTATATCGTACGGTAAGATTCGAATTTACAACCTGGTTGGAGCGTGAAGAAGCTATCCACTCAACCAACCCTCCTATCTTTTCACTGAATTTTACACCAAGTAGTGTGCCAAAATTGATAATAAAGGATGGTCATGTTTATAGTGGAGCTTCACTTGTCTGTTCGATCTTTTTTTTTTTTGTTTTTTTGTTTTTGCATAATGTTTTCAACTTGTCGTGCTAGAGAAAACGTGAAGTAGCGTGCCAAAATGCGATATATATATATATATATATATATATTGCATTTTTATATATTGCAGTTTTTTTTACCTTGGGTATAATATACGTTAAAGATACCAAGCTATTATATATATAAACTTGGTTTTAATCCTATTTCCCAAGTAAGCAAACAGACAAGTAAGTCAAGTTTGCGCCTGCACGTAGTGCAAGTTTGGGCAACTCCGCACGTAGTGTAAGTCTGAGGTAACTCGTGGTAAAGGTGGAATAAGCTCTGATTACTATTCTTAGTATTTACCCTTAATGCAAAGCCCATCTCCTTGCGGAGATGTATGATGCTATGCATTAAAGGCAAGGGCCACTACCCAGACCGGTTTCGACCTTTATTGAGTATTATACTTGGTATTTCTAAGCCTAGCTTCCACTGGTGAGACCTGAATAAAGGTCGAAACCGGTCTGTCCCTTGCCTTTAATGCATAGCATCATACATCTCCTTGCGGAGATGTGCTTTGCATTAGGGGTAAATACTAAGAATAGTGATCAGAGCTTATTCCACCTTTACCACGAGTTGCCTCAGACTTGCACTACGTGCGGAGTTGCCCAGACTTGCACTACGTGCAGGCGCAAACTTGACTTACTTGTCTGTTTGCTTACTTGGGAAATAGGATTAAAACCAAGTTTATATATAAAATAGCTTGGTATCTTTAACACACGCACACACACACACACACACACACACACACACATATATATATATATATATATATATATATTGCATTTTAGATCAGAGAGTTGGCATGCCATTGCCAGATATTGGCGCAGGAAGTAGAAGAAAGAAAAGATCCTGGTGTAATAGAAGGGGAGTGTCAACACATATCTTCTTTGTCTATGTTATCCCACATTGAAGTTTGAAGGACTTTCACAAGCAGAGAAAAGTTATTATACCTTTGTCCACAATTTTGATCACATCTCATCTGGACTTGTGCACAGCATTGGTCACTTACATTTTATGGACATAAGGATACAATGAAGAAGGTGCAAAGGCACTTAACAAAGATAATATTTTAATTTTGAAATGTTGAATATAAGAATATTTCCATACCTCAGCATAATAAGTTGGAGAGAAGTTTATATGAAGAAAACGTGAAGGTTTTTTAATAATACGAAAGGGGAACGAAGTAAGAGAGCTATCCTTGAAAATCGAGACGCATCAGTAGGGTTATCAGGAAACAAAAGGCGAGTTTTTCGAGAGAAAGAGAGAGAGAGAGAGAGAGAGAGAGGTGAATGAATAGAATGCATTCTTTGCATGGATGTTGAGTAGATCGATGGTCGGTTACATGAAGGAAATGCATGATAGGCTGGTCCGTGCTAACCATAGGGATGTAGTGAACAAATCCACGGGCGGCCAAATTAAACAGCCACTCAACTCGGCTTTAGCAAAATCAAATCACCTGGTTTTTTGTTGAAGATTTTTTGAACTCAAACTTGCTCCTTGCTCTTCTTTTCCCTGATTCAGACTGATACTAATAATCATTCAGTACTGGCTGGATGAAATTTGGTACGTCTATGAAAATTTATCTCGTCATTTCAGTTTTTGACTTCATTGGATCCTTTGCAGTGTCAAACTTATTGCGAAACAAAAGTCTACAGTGCAATTGTAATAATGAAACGGTATCACTATACCATGCGATTAAGACACACATTTTATGACCGTAGATTTAAAAAAATGTAATATTTGACAGAAGTTATGTTGTCACCACTTACTGAAACTGAAAACGATTATCCTTATCTACACTGTAGAGGGTGGAGGTCTTCGTGGTAAAACATTTTTTCCCACTCTCAAATGCAATTATTATTTGCATCCGAATGAAATATCATTTAAGAATCCAGTTACTGCGGAAGTGATATATATATATTTTTTTTGTAGAAAGTATGCAACAGTTGCTCTGTGCTAGCAAGATTGTCGACGTGTGAGGTTTCTGTGCTGGGAATGAATAGAATTAATCTTTTCCAAGTTTTTTTAAAAATAAATGTTTATGATAATCTTATCCAGGAAGAATAGGCCTGCCGCACATTAGCCTGCAGGTGAGCTAAGAGTTAAATGTTCAAGGATTGGCATTTCCACATATTTTACAAAGGCCATTATATCTTTGCATTGTAATTGTTCAGAGAGTGTGCCATATTCTTATTGAAGATTTTGCGTAGTCCAGTGCATGCGTTACAAAGGAAGTGAAGGGATATTACTTTTGTTGATATTGATATCACGATCAAAGGTGAAAAAAAAAGGGGGGGGCGAAGGAAGTTATTAAATGATAGCTCGAATAATTATGTCCGAAGTATTTTCCTCCTTTTCTGTAGTCAGAAGAATTAAAAGAAATATTTCGCTGACCGTGTTAACGAACATCGTCATTGTTTTGGAATTATGGCTGAAGCAGCAAAGGCCATGAGACCAGTGTATTCTTTGTATGTGTTTTGCATGCTAGTTTGTGGGATGAGCAACAGTTTCCGGGTGAGAAGGAGGGAGTAAAAAAAAAAAAGCTGTCACTGCCATATGAGAGCGGTTAACTCACCTTTACTCGAAAAGACTCTTTTAGAGGTTCTTCGGCTTCTAGATAGGATTAGAATCCCAGCCTTCCTTTACTGACTAATGTATGGAAGAACTGAACAGAGATGTATGGAAGAACTGTTTTTAAGATGCACATTATAGAATATTATAATTAAACTCTCCATCGTTAATACATGCAGTCGTTTCAACGGAACCTTTATTAAACATTACAGTGGAACCTCGGTTATCGAACGCCTCTGTTCCCGAACATATTTTCCGAACAAAAAACACCCCGGTTTCCGAACAGACAAACGGCAACCAAGTGCTCTGCGTGCTGAGCTGTAAGGCGGGAAAGCGTCAGTAACGAGGCACCCTTCGTTCAGTGCAGCCACCTACTCGAATTTGCAGTGAGTTTTCTTGATTTTCTTTATGTTTTTTTTTTTTTTTCATAAATTATTATTAATTTAAGCCACCATTGGGCCGCAGAAGAATAGCGATAGCAGCAAAGCGAAAAGAAAAGTTGTTGGAACCACGATAGAGATGAAAGAAGAAATCATATCCAAACATGAAAATGGCGTTCGTGTCTCGGATCTTGCTATGCAGTTCGGTATGGCGAAATCACCGATCTGTACAATACTCAAAAATAAAGAGGCGATCAATTTTCGTCTATATTTTATCTATTTATTGTGTTTATTCTTTTTATGTAAGATTTTATGCATTTTCATTATGTTTGTATACGATCTTATGCATGAAGTACTGTTGTAAAGGTTTAAATAAATCATCATCTGGGATTCGGGAACGGATTAATCCATTTTACATTAATTCTTATGGGAAAATGGTGTCAGTTTTCGAACAATTCGGTTTCCGAACAGCCTTCGGGAACGAATTAAGTTCGACAACGGAGGTTCCACTGTAGTTGCAAATGTAACAGCTGTATGAGAGACATCTCAATTCATAATTCACCCTTTAGCAGTAAGGTGTAGCGTCACATAATGATCTTGTGTTTGTTGAATATCTAAATATTCAGAAAACGATGGATTGGGTGAGGCTATGGTATGGCATGATATGATAAGATCGTCTCGAAGCCCAAACCTACAATGAGGAATTGTGGAGAATATTTCCCAGCGAATACCGAAGATATGAAAACAATCATCGCCATTCCCTCTAGAAGAAAATTTGTAAAAATCCAGAACTGAGGCAAGCTAGTGTTGGAAGCATAACTGTGCTCACATATGAACAGATGTTCTCCACGGGATAAAGAATTTGAAACCAGTCTCGTGCAGCTATGCTCAGTATTCTGATTATCCTGTCAAGCATGTCCTGAAGAGTGATTGAAATATAATCCAATTAAAGTGCATGCGCTCACGAATCGTGATCGTCTCAATGGACGTGACGTAAGTTCTTTGCCAACATTTCATTCTTTCCCCGGGGTCAATGAACAGCGTATAGCGAAAATAGCTTATGAAACTAAATATGTCGGTTACGTTTTATTTTACTTCATTCATGTTTATAATTTACTTGCCCAAGGAGTGTTCTTGTTTGAACAGAAAGGAAGACAAATAAACCACGTGCGGGAGCAGTACTGAGACGCCCCCTAGTAGATTTTTCAGCTTGGTCGTCAGCGTAAGCATCTGTTAAGTATCACCAGTGAAAACAATTTTGCAGGAAACTCAAGAATGATGACTAACGTGTGGGTGGAATTTCCATGGATGGGGTCAAACTTTTAAAGGTCAGACTTTTGAATGTAAGTATCTTTGTCCTCTACTCAAGGTCTAGAATCGAAACTTCGGAAATCAAAGATGTAAAGGAGAAACTGCCTTATCATATCATATCATGGCCACATGTGGTAAATATATTCTACAAGTCAGCAGGATTTCCTGAGATTGTCGTTGCATTATATGTCTGGACAGTAGAAAATATAATCAGAGGAGGTCGACATTGTTACCAGCCTTGGAGATGTTTTTTTTTTTAACTCACTGATGCTGCTTCACGATCATTTTTAATAGAAAATGTTTAGCAATAATAATAATTACATTACAATAATAATTAAAGAGAAAAATTGAAAAATCGTACAATGACTGCGACGAAACAGTTCATTTTTTTTTTTTACAATTTAATTTTCAAAAAAAAAAGTTTAGAAAATGTTTAGACATTTATTATGACAGTTGTCTAATATAGGCTGAAATTTGAACCATTTTTATTAATTAATTACATGTTATTAATTTTAACATGTAATTAATTAAGCAAAAATGTTATTAAATAAGCATCGTAATTTACTTAATAAACCACAAGAGAAAAAATAATTCTAACAATTTCTTACGATATCTTTAGGACGCTGGTGGCAACATTTACTACAAGCATCTTGTCAATACAAGCGAAACCTATTGCCATGGAAACAAGAAAGCACACACTGTCTTCAGCAAAACTGTTTTATTACAATAAAAGGAAGAATTTATTATCGGTGTATAAAGTTGAAGCATTTATGAGTGAATTTTAGGTCGGCAAAAATTTTCCTCCCAGCCATGATTACGTACACAAGTTGTTTTTATTGTTCAGCGCTAAGTTTAAATTTAATATCTCAGTATCATGTATTGTGGGCTATACTGAATCAGGGAAAAAAAGGACATGAAAGATCTTTTTAATGTCTTTATCAAAGAAAAGAAAATCTTTTACGTCCAAATATATTCAAAATCAGGAGAACAGACTACGGCAAAGATAGCACTAATATTGTGTTAACAAAACGACAGAGAGAGAAACTCGCACGTGCAGTGACAATGCGATGAATCACTTTGCGTGTACATTCATCACGTGCCATAGACATTTCAGCTCATTTTGAAATCGTGGCAGTTTTTAAAAAGAACAGAAAAAACCAGATGGGAATTTGTAAACGTCTACGATATATAGCCGTTAGTTAGCTGTTCGCCGCTTGGGTTCCACGCGATCAGAAATATAATTCCTTTTTCACATAGTTGCCCTTACCACGTTTTTTTTTTTTTTATTATTTTCTTTAATAGCCGCATGTATCATGTATCCTTAAAAACACGTTGATAAGCAATAAGTGCAAGGCATGCACTAATAGATAGATCACTGCGGTGAGTTATTGCCCCCTTCCACATTCCTAATTAAACTACGTTCCAGCTAATACGACTAACTACACACGAAGACGTGTGGAGTCTATCATCTGTTCGTCGTTTTCAACGTCCAGTCACCATTGACCTCTAAGACATTCCAAGTAGGAATGTATCCTCAGTTCATTCGCCCACTTAACGGGTCGCGTTACACTATCCGGCGAAAGTGTACACAATGAAAAGTACTGGGGGATGGGGGGGGGTTAAATCACGTGCAAGTAACTGCCACTGTAGTCTGCTGTTCTACATCTGCAGCTTACGCCATGCATGACTTCTCATGCTGCGAACCCCCTGCATCTTCTTAGATTTATTGTTCTTGTAGTTCAAGCACGAACAACACCTTATACTTCCTGCTCATTATAAAACTTGCAACCGCCTTTATTGAATATAACCCACAAGGATGTGTGTGCTGTGGACCGTCGAGTTGGCTTTTTTAGTCAGCTACTGTTTAAACGTTGTGCCACATGACAGTTAGTGCGCCATTTCTGTGTGATGTTAGAAGTACATTTCCGTTTTAAGAAGTTTCCCCTTTGTGTGTTATCTCTGGAAGAATTCAACACAAAGTTCATTATCTTTAGATGACTTAACTTTGAAGTAGCTCAAGTTGCTATTACTGTATAGTTCTTTATTATCATTATATTTTCCCAAAAGAAAACAACAGTTTTCTGAAGCCAACGTTCTTTCTTCCCTTTATAGGATTCGAACCTTTTTTTTTTTTTTAAAGAAAAGAATCTGCTTCCTAATTGTATGTATATATACGCAAGAAACAGAAATCGAAATTGCTTTTTAATTGAAAATACAACTGGATGGTCTTCCTGGAACTTCTATTGATATCAAGTACTCCTAAAACATCCTGATTATTTTATTGGTTAATACACAGAAGCACTGTATACTCATGTTTCGTTAATCGGGCGTGTTAATGGTAAACATATCCTCATGGTTCATATAGTGATTTCCGACTTACGACCTTTCCCACTGAAAATGGAATTGTCAAAGTGGAATTCCGTGGTAAGTCAAGGGCTGACTGCTGTGTGTATGTATTATGAACTGCTTTTGACTCAATATTTGGACACTTATTTATACTCGTTTCATATGGCTCTCCCATTACGATTATAATTTTACGGGAGGGTGATACTCTTAACTAGGTTAGCAGGGCAGAGGTGCACGTCGATGTAGATAGCAATTGTTTAGTTTTCTAGTGCAGTAAAAGAGTCGAGGTGTTTTGTCTTTGTAAAAAGAGTCGAGGTGCCCTGGTTGATATAACCTTTGTACAAAAGGTTACACCATCCTTTAGCATGTTCGCATTCTCTCCCTCTAAACCCACTAGGTGGAAAAAAAGTGAGATATAACTTACCTCTACGAAATGGAGCTGATAAAAAGATCCATTTGTTTGCTATTTGGTGGACTGTAAATTGGTAACAACTGACGCTCGCGTGACGGTCACCTCAGTAGAGATTATTTACTTCCTGCCTGCAGAGATTATCCTTTCCCATCGTTATCGTAACCACGAACATCCTAAAAATATTTGCATTGAAAACAAGTTTCTCTCCGTGTGCTAGTGCAATTATTTGTGGATGGCGTCACTGATTTTTATTGTCTTCGTGTCGTTATGCAATTCTGCTGGCTTTTGCTTTTTTTTTCTTCTCCCCTCCCGTGGGTACTTTGTATATCTCGAGTATGGATTCCATCACTATAGTCATTAATACATGCATGACCAGAGGAGATCATTAATGTATGTTTGAAAAAATAGCACACATTAAATATAATTTAACTAACAATATTAGGTAGAATTCGAAATAGTTTGCCTTTTAAAAGTAAACCTTCTTTATTAACACACACACACACACACACACACACACACACGAGTACTTGTATTTTACTCTTTCGAAAGATTGAGCGATATCCTCTCGTCTGTAATTCCTCGACTATTGGAGCATCAAAAAGTGTAATAACAGTCGTGAGAAAGTAAGAAAAAATCTGTTTCCATAGTTTATTGTCTTATTTATCACTGATAAACATGTTACGAAACCTGTTGCACTTCCGCCTATGGCACGTTTGCATGTATTTACTCTTTATTTATTCTCTTGTACAGTGTTATACTAGACAATCAACTTTGCATATCACTTCATATTACAGCAGTAGGGCAAATGTAAATGAGAACATATGTTGAATTTATGTTTTCTTCAAGCTATCAATTGTCGAATACCATTATGCTGGCCGAGTGGTTAGCGTATCCGCTCTCTAGTCAAAAGGCTGCGAGTTCGAATCCCGCCGTGGGCATAAATGTCTGTGAAAATACTAGTGGTGGGCGGTAGATGGTGATGGATTGCGTGGAGGAGATAGAGAGTTGTAGAGTAAGCCCTCCCTCGATGACTATTTGGACTCCCTGGAGGTGTCACGTAATAATAATAATTAAAATTATTCCTTGGTAATCTGATAATGTAACAGAAAGCGTACATAATCCCTGCCTGGACATTTGTTATCACGTGAAGACTTTCGGTCAGGACGTGTTTGCAGTCGAACCATATACCACACGAATATAATTGAAAACGAACGCTTTTAGGAACAGAAAATCGGAATTTTTTTTTTTTTTCACAAAAATTAAATGTTGGTTGTTTTGTATTTACGGTCGAAGTAACTCAGGCGATGAGGCCAGTGTATGAAGCCTGTTAATTGCGTGAGTTCTTATGGCCGATTTGTCTGTTTTCTGAGAGGGAAACCTTTCTATCTCCCGTATGAGACCTAACTCACCTTCAGTTGAAAAGTCCATATAAATATTCTTCGTGTCATAGACAAAAATTAATATCGGAAATTGAGATTAAGCAGAATATTAAAGTTGATTGGTAAAGTATGAAGAATAGCACAGCTTCATTCTAGTGAAGAGATTAACATGTACCAGATGTTTTTTTAAAAACATCCTTTTTAAAAAGTCTTCTGGAGTTTATGTGGGTTGATTAAATATTTCAATGGGATATTTATTTATATTTATATATATTGATCGGGTATTCCAGTGGAATTAAGTCTGCCTTTTTATAGTTTGTTTGGACTGACAACTGAACACCGAATGGAGTAATATTAGATTTTTATAATATTTATGAAAATATTTATATTAAAATATATATATATATATATTATATAAATATTATAAAAATGATTGTCACTAAAATACATGTGTAATAGCATGACCTCATAGGGAACGCATAGCAACGTACACTGCGCAGGACAACGGTTGAATGTCACTGCATATTATTTAATCAGTGAGATCCTATGATTGCAAAACATGTTTTTATTTTCAAGCAATTTGAATAATTTATCTCGTTGAGTAAAGTCATATCTGTAATTGTAAGGGGATGGAGAGAGGTTGCTGCATGAAACTATCATGTTCTTGAAGTTGGAGAGTGGTTGGTAGGCAAGAACAAAAGTTGCAAAAAATATGCTGGATTATTTTATCAGAATTATTTTCTTTCAATCGTGGAATTGAAGGTCTTTAGCTTTAAAGTCGCATTGTTTGGGGAACCCAATTTTTATTTTATTCTAGTGCGGCTAGGATTCAGACTTTTGAGCACCGCCATCTAAGTGCATTTTACTTACCCTTGAAGGGAAAAATAATAATTAAAAAAATTCTGCTACAGACATCCTTTTTCCAGCGACTGTTCTTTGAAAACTGTTTTGAAATGTGTGTATTTGTTTCACTAATAGTATTTACTTCTAAGCCAAACTGATGTCAATATTCTTATGGTTAAGACCATAAGTTAACATCAGAATAGTTTCAATTTTTAAGGCGTTATTATTACGTATTTATATAAAGAGCCAGTAATAGCTTCGACTGAAAAGTCGATTTCATTCATGACTACTCATTACATATTTGCGTTTTTATTAGACATCTCCACACAAGGAAATAATAATTTATCACGTGATCGTTTTCATGGAATTGCGACCTCTCCTCACCCCATTCATTCGTAAACCATCACACATTCTTAAGTCAAACGGGTAGAGAGGGGGAAAAGGGGCAAAGGAGATAGTAATTTCCTAAAGATCAAAGGCTGTGAGTTAGTTTTACTGGCATATAAACAAATAAGTTTTAACTGGAGGTCTAAAATCACGCAGGATCCAATGATGTAATATAGTATCCCTTTATGTTATAAAGCTTTTACACGTTTTAACAGACTGCCACACAATTCGTCAAATTACATAATGCAATCGTTGTTAGCCTTGGTGTTGGAATAACAAACACTACAACAATTCAAGAAAGCCGCAGTCTTTGATATTTAAGTGAACATTAAGTTAACCGGTCTTCATTGATTGGGTGTCACAGTAGCTCGCTTCATTACGGGCTGCAGCCTGAGAGAGAGAGAGAGAGATGCCGAAGTGAGCTTATAACCGAGAACTGTTTTTCCGACTGCCGGTCCGTTGAAGATTTTTATCTGACAGAAAACTTATTACCAATGATCTTTGCTTCTTAGTTTCTAAATGTTCACTTCCTCTTCTGAATTCTTAAAGTTATAAAATTTGAATATGAGACATATCAAACATTATTTGTAAACACTTTAGCGTGCCGTCACGAATGTTTGATGACTACCCTCCGTCAGAAGACACGCTCAAGAAATTTGTGGATTACTATTCTATTTTTGAATCACAGAAAATAAATAATAAAAATAATAAATAAATGAAATGAAGTAATAATAATAAAGAAAAAAATTATTAACGGATATGGAACAATAAAAGCAACCCCTAGCTTCCACCATCGTTTTTTTTTTTTTTTCTCGATTCGTTAAAATATATTTTCCACATTTGGGTTAAGAAAGTGATCTAGAAGAAAAGCAGAATTACAGGGATGTTGAATTAATAATTGCATAATAATTTTAGCCCTATAGTACTCATTCAGTCCGGGTTATTACGTTTAGAATTTAACCATAAGAGATGGGGAAGGGTTTGTTTATTTATTTTATCTGTCAGTTGCATGCTTTCTTCGGTCGGTTTACCTGTTTTGTAGGACGGAAAACAAACCTGAATATGAGTTTGTAGGAGGGAGAAGAAAGAGTAAAATAAAACCTGCTACCGTCATGAGATTGGCTACCTCGTTGCCAGTTAAAAAGTTCTTGTAAAGGTTCTGCGCATCCTAGACGGGATTAGAACCTGGGTCTTTCAAAACTAAAGGGCATCGTCGTTATGTTCTGTTTAAGAGTGGACGTGTAAATGTGCCCAAGGCTGTTCATTAAGAATTATTAATATCATGTTTGAAAAAAAAAAATTCGATATTCTTATGGTTAAGACCATAAGTTAACATCAAAAAGTTTCAATTTTTAAGGTGTTGTTATCACGTATTTATATAAAGAGCCAGTAATAGCTTCGAGTGAAAAGCCGATTTCATTCATAACTACTCATTAACACATGTCCAGAAGAACAAAAAATTAACGGAATTTTGATTACATTTTTTTTTTTTTTTTTTTTTTTTTGAGTCAGTTCCTTTTTATTTTGATTTGGTGTATTTGCAACCTGCACAGATGGCGCATTATCAACCACAAATACTAAATACGTCCGATCTTCAGTTTCAGGGAATTCTCAACGTGCGTATCATGCGAAGAGCTTTCATGTTATCATAACCGCTGATATTCCTTCTCAAATATCTGATTGTTCATTTTTGTTTTCTATAGTTAGCTGAATGCCTCTCTTTTTGTATTTCTGTCTTTTCAAAATAGTTGAAAAATATGCAATGCACTAATACTATGATTGGGCTAAGGATCAAGTAAGATCTTCTAAAACCTAAACAGAATTTTTTGAAATGATACATTTTCGTGTGCTTAAAGATAAAACATCTATAAACGTTATCACTGCATTCGCTGTTTCATATTGCAAGTGTCAGGCCATGTTCCCCGACGATTTAGGCTTAGCTAAATATAAATGTTAAATAGACATTCGAAAAGGACAATTACTACAGGGACTTACTTTTTCGGCGATTTCTAGGAATTCATCTAAACTAAATCAAGGCAACTGCGATGGATGCTGTTCGAGAATTGTGAAAAAAAAAAAAAAAAAAATCGTTCACAACTTTTTCGAGATCTGCAAATGAAAATAGAAAGAATCTGTAAATTCTAAGGGAAGTATCTTAGTTAGCGAAATATTTCCTTCATCCCAATGATGATGATAATGTGTATATGAGAATGTATATTTATAATAAAATAAATAAATAAAAAACCACGAACTTCAGTTTTACAAATCTTTCTGTCGATGAAATGATATTGCCTGTTCAAAGATGGATTATGCTCGATGATCTGTTCCATCATAAAACGAATACAATTTACCTTTTAAACAAAAGATAATTAGCGTCTTGCTAATTTTCATGACTTCCAAACGAGTGATTTTAATCACCTTAATTTTTATTTGAAGAGGGGAAGTCAGCTTTCTGAAATTTAAAAAAAAAAAAAATCAGGCTATTCCACTATGCAGTAGTTGGTTTTATTAATGCAGAGATTCCACTGCATATTTTCAGAATCAATGAATAAGAACATATTAAGGAATCCTGATGAATGCTGATATCTAGCCTCGACAGTGACTTAATCTGAGTTCTATAGTCATTGACTACTTTTACAAGAACCATAGCATCCGCTGCAAGATGAATATTATCGACTTGCCGTTTTTATTCAACAGCCGTGTTTACTGGGATACAGTGTACTCAATTTGACACGTGAAATTCATAAAGAACTGGAATCCCTTGAATATAGCGAAAAGTGCCCAAAGGATGCAGTTTTTATATTTATATATATATATATTTTTTCTTTTTATTCTTCTCTTTCTCGGATTCCTCTACATGCAGATTACGTGGTTCAACTGATTTCGATCAAATTTGCAATATAGTTTTTTTCTTGTATAGTTCATGTGACAGTTTCCTCGTAATTTGACTAAAATGGAAGGCTGGATTGTAAAGGTGGAAGAGAAAGTAAAATACAATAAATACATTGTTCAGTTGATTTTCGACCAGTTATTCTTCGACTACTTCATCGAAAAAATAAGAGATAGTTCAGAACTTTTATATGCAAATATAAATTGAGTACTGAGGAAATAGAAAGTTGGCTGCCATTTAGAATCGACTGCCTGATTATTGCTTTAATCGTTGGGAGTTTCACTCTGCAATTCAAGCACTATTATAACAGCAGAAGCTGTCGCACTGCCACCGATTATCAAAAATAATGTCAAAGTAGCCGCTTCTAATTGCAACCATTCAGCTTTCTGCTTCTTTATTTGTTTATACAACAGATGTTTCTTGTTTGTTTTATGTGAAAGAAAAGTTTTAAGGAAAACACATGTAGAAAATCGGGAATACAAGTAGGGAGAATCAGAAACATGAGTAAATTTATCCCCTAAGTGCCTTCATTATATGTCGATGTTCTAGCTTTTTAGTTTGTTCTCTCTTTGATGTGTTGGTGCTTCATCTATCGATATTTTGACTGTCGACGTTTCCGCGGTGTTAGATGTAAACATAGTTGAAAGGTTACTTCGGTCTCATTCATCTTTTCTTGAACTGTACCCAAAATCAACACGCCGCAGCTGTCTTATGATGGTGCCAAATGAAGATGTAGAAAAAAAAAAAAAAAAAAAAACTGACTAAAATTCGTGATGCCTCTTTATTTTAGTTAAGCGAAAGTGACATTTAATGATCGCTATGCTAGAAATCAGAGACGTGGTGAAAGTGCAGACTAATCTCACTAATTGAGTGCTTTCCAAATAAATAAGACATCCACACTACACTTTGCTGAAAGACGAAAACAACTTTAAGGACGTTTTATGTTCTCACGCAACTTCCTACATGTTCAGAACTCATTTATATATCGAAGGTTTCTACTCTCGTAAATGAGACTCGGTACATTGAGAAAGGCAGACAGACAAATGAATGCTCTAGGATTGGTTTATTCATGCACAAGCAGGTTTAAAGAAATTTATGTTTATTTGATGCTACCCACATATTACAGCTCGAAATCACTGCCGTAGTTGTGTAAAGCACGGCGTCCTGTGACTTAGTGGATTAATTATCTTGGTGTTGAGATGCCTGATTAAAATTTTATTTATTTTAAATTCTCGAGAGTAGAATCTAACTTAACTTACATATTAACGATGAGTTTACTTTTTGTTAACTGGAACGTTTGGCAAAAAAATACGAACAGCTCACCTGCAGCAATTTCATGTGGCTCATGTTTAAACTTAGTGTAAAGAAGGTGAAGTTAACCCGGCAAGCGTGAATCATTGAAAAATCATCCACCTTAATATAAACGGCTGATGTGGCAGGATTTTTTTTTTTTATATAATGAACAAACTTGACTGAGAATAGCATGTAGATGAGGGATAAGCACATCTCACGGCCTGCTTGCCAGTAACCCTCCTTCCCACAAAGAATCTTTTAAGGTGAATGAATAAGAGAATTTTCCTTGATTTTATCGTATGTTCACAGTAATTGTCTTTTTTCGTATTTTTAAAACTAACACCCTAGAGAAAAGTATAGAAAAAAACGTGAGTCGTGGCAAGGCAGCCTGCATTCTCGAACAGTAGCTTCGAGCCCTGATTTGTAGTTTGACACTAAAAGATAATCATTAGCGTTTTACTTTGATTCCTCTTTTGGGTTAACACTCTGCATATTATTCGCTGTGAATTGAGCACCTCATACTCGAATAGATCTTCTTAGTTTCCCTAAACGCAATGGCTTTCCTTTCCTTTCCTTTCAGATCTTTATTTTATTTTTCTGGAATAAACACTTTATTTTAGAGTATTTTTCTGAATTGATTTTTTTCTGTTTCTGAGAATTCTAGTTGGCCTAAGTTTTGTAAATGATTGCAGTTTTTTGCAAGAAATTTTATTTTATTTTAATTTCTGATTTGCTTTAAATATGTTTTATCGATTTATTTTTATTTTATGATTATTTATAATTTTTTAATAATTCAGTCTGATTTGCTTCTGAGTTGTTATGAACAAAAGGCTAACCTACAGCAAAAAGGCAAATACTATATTTGGGAGTGATCTGTGTGTGACAGATCACTTGCCTTTTGCGAAAATACAGATAGCCGTATTTTCGCAAAAACAACGTACTGTATCGTAGATGGGCTAAATATTGGTGCATGACTGTACACTCTAAAGAGTTCTTTGGTTTTTCAGAATACTGTTGACGGTAATCGAACTCTTGAGAGCTAGACTGACGGGAATGGAAAATCAAGTTCGGCAACTAATTCTAAACAACATCTTTTTATCTTGGAAAGAAGGGAATTGTGAGCATGATGGCTTCATTAGGTGAAGACGAACATTAAAGCGGAATGAAAAGAAAGAAAGAGACATCAAAAAAGAGATTAATATTCTTAATGCTTATATAAACCCCTTACATATATACATAGGTGTGTATATATAAACACACACACACACACACACACACACACAGTAATAACTTAGCCTCTTATCATGCCAACCGATATATATATATTGACTTGATAAAGGAAAAATATTTTAAAAATAAAATAAATCTTATGTAAAGCGGAAAAATTGTATTATTTCCAAAATTGGGAATAAGTCCCATTAAATGCAATACTATAGGGGGGGGGGTCTGGAAAGTTCTGAAAAACACCTACAACAAAAATTATATTAAAGCTACTAATCTAGCCACAAGAAAGAACGTATTATATATATATATAATATTCCCATATTTATATATATATTTATATATATATAAATATATATATATATGGGAATATATTTATTCCCATATATATATATATATATATATATATATATATATATATATATATTAATTAAGTAATGTCTTCTTATATATATATATATATATATAAGAAGACATTACTTATCATTACATAACTTTTCAGATCTTCCCCCTCGTACAATGATAACATTATAAATTCGATCATTTGTTTTATTTGCTTGAATAATGTCGAATTATTTGTAATTCGACATTATTTTCATCCATTTCAAGGTTTTAAACTTGAAATGGATGAAATTTTAAAAAATCCATTTCAAATTATGCATTAAAAATAAATAAATAAAATAAAATTGTTACCGGATGAACTCTAAAAGATTTCTATTGCACTCTGCACAGTAAAAGGAGTCAAAACACAAAAAAGTAACAGACACAAGAAGTTTCAAGAAAAATAAGTTTTATTGCTTCTACTACTTCAGTTACAGAGACTCTACTTCGATAGCGGGATTAAAAACCCGAGTTTCCGGGAGGAAAAACCCTGCTATCTCCGTATGAGAGCGGTTAACTTACAACGAAAAAATCTACATAAACATTCTTCTCGTCGTGATGACAACTGAAGTCGGGTTTTTGCAATCGAAGGGACGCTACGGACGGTCATTCATCCAACTGCTTTATGAAGGCGCATTGCAGACAGGTTTCTGAAAGTAGCTTCCAGAATGTCGTCTTCTCTAATCGAGAGGAGTCTTCTGGATTCAGCACCGGCAATTCTTCCATGTTTGACTGCAAACTCTCTCTCTCTCTGTTACCTGTAACAAAGGGAACAGAATTCATTATTCAACCGGATCTTTAGATGGGATTTCCCTTTTCGGAAGGACACCAGCACGAACAATGAGTGTCACCGTTTCCTCCCCCTCCTAACGGGCAAACATGTGCTGCACGGGTGGCCCCACCCCATCGTCCGGATCCAGTTGTGCTGATCGATACTCAACTTAACCTAACTTAAAGAACTAAACCTGGCTCGTGGCTGCCAGCTCAGAAGAGCGGCTCTACACGGCCTGTAATGCTGTGACGTACCCCTTCTGGATGGACGCGCCGGATTTCAACTACGCAAGACGTCGTGTAGGAACAATTGGCGTATCCTCCAACTCCTAACGACAAAGTTCGACTACAACAAAGTGCTGTTCAGTTGGAAACCAACACGCCCATCGTACATCACTTGGGTTTCTCAACGAATGAGAATGGTCACCTTCAAAAAAAACAAAAAAAAAAACAAAAAACAAATAAATAAAATAAAAAATAACAAATAAAATAAAAATAGAAAATCACCTGAAAACGACAAGAATACAAGAATACGGGTGAAAAATTAAAACCTATTCTGAAAGCAAAGTTGAATTTGCTAAACAATGCTTAGAATTATTATTAAAGGAGAAAATAAAGACCAGATAAATAAATTAAACACTATCATTGAATAAGTTTCACTAACTACTCGTGACACCATTTACTCATTCATTCATTCGCTCTCATTCAAGTTACCAATATAACACCGATTTGATGTTTCCTTGTTTTTGCCATCTTCTGCAAATTCACTTGTGACATCGCAAATATACTCATCGAAGACTCGGCGTTCTATTTTCGTATTGAAAGGTGTGAAATATGTTGATTACACTTAAATTTCCTTTAAATGCAATCAACATATTTCACACATTCCATTTTCACCGACACCTTTCACATTACCTCCCATTCGTTTCAAAATCAGTCCTGCATTTATTTATCCGATGCGCATGGGAATTCCATTAAACAATGAAAATTCAATAATCGTTCTTTCAACAGCAGATGACTCTGTTAGGATGCATTCATTGTTGACAGGAAAGCTTAAATTCACTTTCACTAATTCTGGATCATTGTTTGGTTTCTTTTGTTGAAATTACAAAGGAATACAGAATTTACCACAATGATTAATTCTTCATCCGGAAGACATAACGTCGAGTCTTCGATGAGTACATTTGCGATGTCACAAGTGAATTTGCAGAAGATGGCAAAAACAAGGAAACATCAAATCGGTGTTATATTGGTAACTTGCATGCGAGCGAATGAATGAGTAAATGGTGTCACGAGTAGTTAGTGAAAATTATTCAATGATAGTGTTTAATTTATTTATCTGGTCTTTATTTTCTCCTTTAATAATAATTCTAAGCATTGATTAGCAAATTCAACTTTGCTTTCAGAATAGGTTTTAATTTTTCACCCGTATTCTTGTATTCTTGTCGTTTTCAGGTGATTTTTCTATTTTTATTTTATTTGTTATTTTTTATTTTATTTATTTGTTTTTTGTTTTTTTTTGTTTTTTTTTGAAGGTGACCATTCTCATTCGTTGAGAAACCCAAGTGATGTACGATGGGCGTGTTGGTTTCCAACTGAACAGCACTTTGTTGTAGTCGAACTTTGTCGTTAGGAGTTGGAGGATACGCCAATTGTTCCTACACGACGTCTTGCGTAGTTGAAATCCGGCGCGTCCATCCAGAAGGGGTACGTCACAGCATTACAGGCCGTGTAGAGCCGCTCTTCTGAGCTGGCAGCCACGAGCCAGGTTTAGTTCTTTAAGTTAGGTTAAGTTGAGTATCGATCAGCACAACCGGATCCGGACGATGGGGTGGGGCCACCCGTGCAGCACATGTTTGCCCGTTAGGAGGGGGAGGAAACGGTGACACTCATTGTTCGTGCTGGTGTCCTTCCGAAAAGGGAAATCCCGTCTAAAGATCCGGTTGAATAATGAATTCTGTTCCCTTTGTTACAGGTAACAGAGAGAGAGAGAGAGAGAGAGAGAGAGTTTGCAGTCAAACATGGAAGAATTGCCGGTGCTGAATCCAGAAGACTCCTCTCGATTAGAGAAGACGACATTCTGGAAGCTACTTTCAGAAACCTGTCTGCAATGCGCCTTCATAAAGCAGTTGGATGAATGACCGTCCGTAGCGTCCCTTCGATTGCAAAAACCCGACTTCAGTTGTCATCATGACGAGAAGAATGTTTATGTAGATTTTTTCGTTGTAAGTTAATCGCTCTCATACGGAGATAGCAGGGTTTTTCCTCCCGGAAACTCGGGTTTTTAATCCCGCTATCGAAGTAGAGTCTCTGTAACTGAAGTAGTAGAAGCAATAAAACTTATTTTTCTCGAAACTTCTTGTGTCTGTTACTTTTTTATGGTTTGTCTCCTTTTACTGTGCAGAGTGCAATAGAAATCTTTTAGAGTTCATCGGGTGACAATTTGATTTTTTTTAAAAAGTCCATACCTTAACTTTTGAAATTTCACATTGTTTAGCCGTCTGGAGCCCTAGAAGAAACAGTTTTGAGAATCCCTCATCACATTACAAACAATTCGACATTATTCAAGCAAAGAAAACAAATGATCGAATTTATAATGTTATCATTGTACGAGGGGAAAGATCTGAAAAGTTTTGATTAACACCTAGCACAAAAAATTAAGTAATGTCTTCTTATATATATATAAAAAGACATAACATTAATGAATGTGTGTTCACTTAAATATACATGTATATATATATATATATATAAGAGGTTTATATAAACATTGTACATATTAATCTCTTTTTGATGCATCTTTCTTTCTTTTCATTCAGCTTTAATAAATTTGTGAATGGTTCGTATGTGAAATTGTAACCGTTACAATGCGTACACCTGCACATGTTGTCAAACGTTGTGATGGATTAACAGGTTATTAGGCACAGATAATACTTTCAGTTTTTTAGTAGTTGTTTTGATAGTTTTTAACAAATCATGAAATGCAGTCTAAAATTGATATTAAAAATATTGAATAATAATATCTCTCATTTGTATTTCTTAATCACTTTAATTTGGATCGCTGGTTAAAAACTGAATACTTGCATAGAATAGAAAATAGTGAAGGAATTGTACATGATTGTAGTAACTGTGAGAAAGAACACGTTGATGCATCAGAATCAAATATTTGCAAATAAAGGGGGGGGGGAGGGGAACTGTAGATGAAAAAAAAATGAAGGTGGCCAAAAGGATCGATTTAAAAAATCCTGATTATTTTGTATATTCAAATTGCATTGGGATTAGCAATCTGCAATATTACTACGATTTCCTTTTTTAATTCTAGTTCTCAAAAATGAACATGAAGATGTATTTTTTCTGTAAATGTTGAACGCATTTCTCACGTTTCACTGTCTCTGTTCCTTGCTGGCATATTTTACTAAAGCAGAGTTATACAAAACATTTTCATAAATAAACCTTTTCTATCCTTAGATGACATAATCATTTAAGAATTGGGTGTGTGTTCTAGTTCGTGCCAAGATCATTTTCCCCGTGTGGTTGCCGAGATAAGAATAGCACCAATGTAGCTCATGCATGTCGTACGAGGCGACTAAAATGGGTTCCCAGGGAGGGTAATGGATGGCAGTGGTGTAGCCAATGAAGTTCTAACTGAGGCTCGGCTATTGCTGTTACCCTCTTGGCATGATCAGAGCTTTAATAGCTGAATAACACTTTATCCTTACACTGTCCTCTACAGACAACGGGGAATATGAAAAGCATTCTTGCTTCGCCCCTTTAAGCCAGTCCTTATAAGGATAAGGACTAGTTCGTGCCACATTGAATTTCAGTCGTATGACTTTAGTCCGAATATAATTATCGGCAGTCCGAAAAAAATTAAAATAAAATAACTAACTGAATAAATGTAAAACATCTTCTCGGAGCGGAAATTCTCTCTTCATCCATTAAAATTACAAACGATTTAATGTTGAATGTTGAATATAATCCTGGAAACTAGGGTTGAATATAATAACCCTAGTTTCCAGGAGGAAAACCTCCATATAGGAGACCAGACAATTCACCTTCATCTGGAAACTTCTGATGAGGGTTCTTCATGTCCTAGACAGGATTCGAAAGCAAGTGTTTTCAGTCAAACGGGTTTGTCTATACTGACGGAGTTACTGCTGACATGTGGAGGTTTTCCTCCTGGAAACTAGGGTTATTCATCCCTCAAACTGCCTGCACTATAATTGCGCAAAACTCCTGGCAAAGGGACTCAACCCGTCTTCCATTTCATTTTATCTATTCTGTATTAGAATTGCTGCTTATGGAGCTGAAGAAACTGAAATGAAGGCACCAGTATATTCTTCTGGCCGATTTTCCTGAAAAAAAAAAAACGGTTTTCGGTAGGGAAAGCTAGTCTGCCGGCTACCTCACCATCAGATGAAAAAAAAAAAAAATCTTATGACAATTCAAATCTTAGACGGAATTCGAACCCAGGTATACACATTTGAGAAAGATCGGACTTTTCACAAAGTGTCACAGAAGGAAACGCTGTGCTTCTTTGTAATGTCGACATTATAAACCAAGATGAAGATACTCACACAGGGGCAATAAAACTTTCCGCGGAGACTTTGGCCATCATTTCCAAGCAACACCTTCTCTCAGAAGAAACTTGGGAAAACCAACAGTGGACATTTCTTGTTCAAGCAATACTTTCTGCACTGGCATTATCTCCTAAATGTGAAACAGCAACACTCGTCTTGTTGTCTTTTAACATCCGACAACAAACTTTTCGTGGATGTTATTTCCAGATTAGAATAAGATTAATTATTAGAATAATCTAATTCTAATAATTAGAGTAATTATTAGAATTAGAAGATTATAATCATATTTAGAGAATTGGTGCACATATGTGACTTCTTCAAATGTTATTAAGTCATTATATATCTACAAGTGAAGAAGAAGAAGAAAAATCAACATTGAAACATTGATTCGCTATACAACGGTGGTCTGGAACCTAACGTGTCGTATGCCCGGAATATGCCTGTATATATAAACTTGGTTTTGTCAGAATACTTCTAAAGCTTTAAGGTTAATGTATCTTCTTTTAAAACTAGCTATTGTTAAATATAATTTACGGCGTAGCTAGTTTAAAAAGAAGGTAATTTTAAGATTCTAAAATTACCCCTGTTATTGACTCAAAAAATTATTCAGTGTATAGTAGGATGATAGAAGGAAAAATACGATTGCTGACCTTAACATATTGCTGGAGAACGACTTCCAAATGTTGTGGTGTGTTCAGTGAACTCCCTCTTTCACATTCCTAAACAACTGCTATCGAAAGCATAAAATTTCAGTTGAGATCACGTGATTTAATCACATGCTAAATCCTAGTGTCACAAGCCTTTATTAATTGAAATCGTGTGTTATTATTTCTTTAGTTTGTCTCTGCAGTCTGGTGATACTACGTAATCTCTAAGGTCTCCTGCCACATCTTTCGTCTTAAAAAAAAAAAAAAAAAAAAAACGCCCATCAACCTGTTGAGAGGGCTTTCAGAAAGAGTTGCTGTGTAATTCAGACATGACAGTGATTGATCAGCCGTTCTTTCCCCGACAGGTGGCGCTATAAAAATAAAGCATACTCGTATAGTAGTAATAGTAGCACCACGTGAAGGAGAGAGCAATGACTGGCTTTATAAGGTCATCGTAAGCAGCAGGTGGGGGTACAGCTGAACGCTCTCTCTCTTTGTGGGGTGCACAAGAGTTCATGTGCTGAGAAAAATCATTTGGTAGCGGACTCGCATGGCTGCTTTCACATCACGTTTTATTTGTTCACTACAAATCATCAAATAAAGTGGAAGAATTCATTCCGGTGGTATTCACCTCCTTTGTGTCATTGAGAAATAAAAATTACTCTCATTGCATTGTCACTTATTCGATATTGTATACTGGGTTCTGTCCATTTTTATTATTTTAACATCCTCGAGTGTAATTATCTCTGTCATTCAAAACTGAGAATAGTAAAAAAAAATTAAAAAAAAGTGAAATAGAGAGAAACTACAGTCGTAATTTTTAAAACCTTCCAGGCTGTTCCTAACACGAAAGAGATAAGTCGATTATGACATCTTATCTTTATGATGTTTCCGAGACATAATCCCAATCCGTGATCCAAAATTAACTTCGTAGGGATAGTCTTCAGTAGGAGAAAGGATTCAGTTTTTGAGGTAGACTGTGATCGAGGAGAGGATCTTAGTAATCCGAAAATTAGTGTTACGTAGTTATAGACGACCCTTAGTCCCTTAACATGTGTGTAGCTACAGCGTGATTTCTTCTTCCTGTCCTTGTGTAAGGAAGTTAATTTTCAGCCACAGCATTCCAATATAAGTGGATCGATGTGATTTACGCTACGTGTACTATGTCTTAACCACAAGTTTTCTCTCCACCAATTGGCCTGTTTTGTGAATGGAAAACTTTTCCGGATAAAAAAACCATGAGAAACTCTTTATAAGATTGGCCCTTATTAAAAAGCTCTTGTAAAGATTTCTTGCGTCTTAGACGACATTCAAACCCAGCTTTTTTGAAACCGTACGTCAGTTTTTTCACTGGCATTGTCGTGACTGAGCAAACGATAGGAGGAATTAATACAGCGGAGACGTTTAGCGTGAAGTAAATTGTTTTATGTTTATTCATGAGATTTTTCTATAGTAAAGTGTCTGATTAAGTTTTGCAGATCTTTCAAAAAAAGCACATTTTGAATTTCAGAAAAATAAATTTAAAAAAATACAAAAAAAACGTTAATGTAGAGAATAACTATCATGTCTCAAAAAAGGAATACTTTTCTTTGTGGCCTGCACGGTGGTTAAAAGTCTTGCTGATAGTATTCAATAATGTGAGTGGGGATTAATTTCATTCTATTCCTGGGGTAAATCTATGAAATCTCTCTAAATATTTAGATTTTATTTTATTGCACCCTGTTATCCTTGTATTTCTACATGGATTCAAATCCCGTCTAGGACACAAAGAACCTTTACAATGGCTTTGCAATCAGAGGTAAGTTATCTAGTCTCATAATGAGGGTAGCGTGGTTTTACTTTCCTGAAGTTTGAGACTTCAGGAAGATAAAACTTTGACTTGCAGAACTGACTGGTATTAGGCTGGAATTACGGCTTCAACAACTATGGCCATGGGTTCATTCTATTAGAACAACTGAATTAATTACGTATATTTCTTCTGGTCAGTTTGTCTGCTTTACTAGATGAAAAAAAAAAAAAATTAGAAGAAAAATCCTTCCGACTAGGTATGAGACCGACTGACTTTACTTCGACTCCACGTTTTCAAATGAAAGGAACAAATGTCGCGCTGTTCCCGCAGTTGCGCTACGGAGGTGCTAGCCAACTGCTTGAGAACACACACACACATGATCATCTCACCTTTTGGTATTAGCATACAGATCAAATCAGTACAACATCCTCTTAATAATGGTTATATAATATACTAGTTAATAGTTTCTATCGTGGCAACTACTAAAACCCATTCCTTTGTGTCTTCGTTTCACAATTGAATTTTCTTTGAATACTGTTAGGATTTTCATTGACAATTGTTTCCTTTTCTTATCGAAAGTGGTCATGTGTTTGACTTCCGCTGTTACTTTGAGAATTTATACATTTTTCTCTCATCCTTGCAATTCAATGTTTGATTTGGGGACTGCTTATGAAGTTTTCATCCGCAACTATCTAGCAGCGTCATTAACAGCAGATGCTCTTTTATGAGGAAAACATTTATTTTCTTTCTCAAGCACATTAACAACGTATATAGGTTAGACAAAAGATTATGCTTACAACCTTTCCACCTGCCGAAGGGAGGCTTTTAAATGGGTCACAGGGTGTGATGCAATTTCAAGATTAAGGCTGCGTAGACGATTGGCTTTGTTAGCTGATCGTCTTCTCACCAATCATTAACATTCCCTAGTTTTTTTATTATTATTATTTTTTTATGTACGAGTTTCTATATACAGATCACCTTGTGCTATTTTTCCTTTAATTACCTAATGAAAAACTATACGTCTATGATAATTATCAGTGCCAATGGATAGCTACAGGTATGCAAATAACCGTACATAATGATAAGAGCCGAATAGTCATGATCATCTGGATGATAAGTTTTTAGGATTTTTTTTATGAGAATGATTTTTATCACCTCCAAAATTCGTAGTTATTTTCTAAAGATCTTCTCCGTGTATCTGAATTAATTTTTTTTTTAGTTTTAATGGAACACGTAACTAGTTGTCCATTCGTGTTCAAGTCGTTTTAAGTTTTAAAATTCCATTTTATCTAAAAGTTTCAGTACGATGTATGAGAATTAACGCGTAATTTAGCCTGCTGCTAATCGGAAATAGTTCAGGTTTTAGTCCACACACGCACGTTTATATTTTGTGTTTATCTGTACTGATTACGAAGATGTGACTTCGAAAACATTGATCAGTCCTTTGAAAACTCTAAATGCTCTGACATTTTAAAACATTTGCAACTGAATGAAATATATTCTTAAAAAATTAATACATTTTTCACAAATCGTGAAGAACTGATTTAGAAAGTTTATGAATTTAGCAACTGCTTTAGAGTTAAGGATTAGAATAGTTTCCTAGCTTACCACTTCTTTTCCTTCTTATGTAGCTTCTCCAATTTGGAGGTTAGCAATCATGATACGCCAGAGTGTCCGTTCCTGTGCGATCCTTTTAGCTTACTATAGAACTCCAAAAATATTTATCCTTGAAATTGGAATTATGAAGAATGTACATAAGATTTGGTTTCTAACGCTGTCGCTGCAGTCTTGTTTACATTTACAGAATAATTAAATTGGCACGAGAGTGAACAACAGCGGTGACAGTATTATTCTATTAAAGGATCTGGATAGGTTGAAATTTTGGTCCACAACGACCAAAATTTAATACTTCAAAGCATAAATTATGATATCCTAACCGTACTTTGAAAACATTGCATGTTTGATCTCTAGAATAAAATGTTTGATTAGAAAACCCTCGGCCTACCACGGTGTACTAATGTGCTACAAGTTTATAATCTTTCGTTGTTGGGATCGACATTAAAAAATTGTGCATGATATGAATGCCGAATTACTCAGCCGAACTTCAGATATAAGACAATTTTTCACTCAAGGTTTGCGTACTACTCATGTTAACTGTGAGCGTGTGTTTTCTCTCAACTCAACGGTTGTTGTTGGTTGTGGGGGGGGGGGGGAGGTAGCAGTGCTGCTTTACTAGGGATCTATATAAAACAAGATGGTTCCTTGTCCAATAGCATTGTATTGTATTGTCTATGTCTGTATGTGCGTTCAGGATGCCGGTTTGTCTGGACGAAAAATCCGAGTTTTCGGGAGAGAAAAAAAAAAAGAAGATCCGTATGAGCTGGCCAGCTCACCTATCACCCCCTGTGTCCTATGTCTGTAGAAGCGCGTGTTCACGGGCCAGTTTGCCTGTTCTGGGGGACGAAAAACCCGAGTTTCCGGGTGAAAAAATCCTACCGCCGTATGAGACCGGCTAATTCACCTCTCGTCGAAAGAAACCAGATAAAGGTTCGTTAGGAACCTTTATCTGGTCTCTCGAATCGAACCCAGGTCTTTCCAACCAAAGAGCTTCGTCTATACCGACAGCTACGGAGGCTCAAAATTATGAGTGACGACGCGGAAATGAAAACAAAACAAAAAAATACTAAATCACATTATCTGATTTATATATTTCATGTTTCTTTTTAACTAAGTTCTGATTTTTGCTTCTCTTTCTCTTTTTTATTTTTTATTAAATCATTAATTACTTTAAATTCAATAAATTTAATTGAATTCTTATATTACACATTATTAAAATGTAAAAACTGCGGCTTGTAGTAGGGGAATGAATTTTTATTCATTATTATTTTTTTTTTATGCCGAAAGTAAAACAATGGATTTCTCATTGTTGCTGATTTCCAATTCTGTATTATCCCCAGTACAGCTGCGAAGCTAAAGTCCTCCTTAAGAGACTTAGATATCTCGAGTTCTTGGAAATACAGATTAAGGAGTTCACTTTCTCCTTCTTTATTTACCCTTGGGATATTTACTGAGTTCTGAAGGGTACAGAAGCGATAGGAGTTCCTGTTGAATTAGTGCTTGGAAGATTAGATGGAATACCCAGTTAGTTTGACATTGCAAACTATTTGTGTAACTTATCTCAACCTCCTCTTGAATATTTTAACTGGGAAAAACAACTTTCAGATTTAAGTTACTATTACACTTATTTTACATGAGGCATATAAAAATAATGAGAAAATAAGGAAGTTAAATTCAGTAATTCTTCGTTTAGTACACAAGGAATTCACAGGAATTTTAAGTTAAAGCATTTACTCGCTTTACGAACTCCGATTAGCGCAAATAAAAAAATAATAAAGGAATGAAAAGGTTATGCAATTTTGAATTATGTATCGTATCATATGCAGTTGATTAGGAAATTCCACGAAGGAAACGTGTTTCCTTCACTTTATCTATAAGTTCCTTCGTTCCTAGCGCAGTTGGAAAAAGGATGAGACAGGACAGCGACCTTCGATTGAAAAAGATCTGGACCCGATTTTTGTCAAACTGCAAAGAATATTTGTATGGGTTTTTACAGGTGAAGATTAATTAGCTGATCTCGTACAGAGGTATCAGATATTTTTCCTCTTTAAAATAGTCGAACCAGCCAGAGAACACACGCATTAAAAGACAAAAATGCTGTGTGTAGGGCGTAGTATGGTGTATTGCAGATGGTGATTAAGGATAGTATACCCCACGATAGGACCGTGCAATCTCCGGCGATGATTCCTGGGACTCTATGGAGGTGTGATGCAATAACAAGACATTGATTATTATTATTATTATTAACATCATAACGAGCGTCCCCATGGAGTGAGAAGACTCATCGCGTGAGACATTGATTATTATTATTATTATTATTATTATTATTATTATTAACATCATAACGAGCGTCCCCATGGAGTGAGAAGACTCATCGCGTGAGACAGCGCCGTTGAACATGTTAATATTATTTTCACTGCTTATGTGAAATAATAATAATAAATAAAACGATGAGAGGAATTGCAAGGGAAATATTACAAATGTAAAAAAGCTCAATGCTCAATCCATCCTTTTCAAGACTGAGAATTTAAGAGATTATATGCTTTTGTCGTAACCGGTCTTGTCATCCAGTACACGGCTCAATTGCTAATATGTAGTTTTCTTACTGATTCTCCAGTTTTTACCTCATAAGATCCAGCGCACTTTTTAAAAGTAATTGAGAGTTAATGATACCCTTAATGAACCCAGGTCACCCGGTGGTAGACGTAATAATAATAATAATAATCTGATATTTTGTTCGAACCATTGACTGCATGATTCTAAAAACCTCAGAGCCAGCATGCGAGAAGGTCATACTGGAAGAAAATAAACAATTTACATTATTTAAAATTTCAAAACGTTATAACAATACATTTATAATTAATGCAGGATAATTTGATCTAAATCCTTCTAGAAAGACATTATCGTGCTGGATCATTTTTCTGAAGCACGCAATAAAGTGATGAATTACTACGAACTTGCTGCAGTTATCCTTTCCGATTCTATACAAATATTTCTAATTTAAAACTAACAACATGAAATCGTTTAGAATACTTTTAATTCAAGGTTGAGGTAACCAAGTGCATATAACGCTAAGAGTTCATATTGGCATTGGTATCCGTTTCAAGGTAACACTTTCTGGCTGATATGCAAATAAATGCGCATTGTCTAGAGGAAAGCAGGCTTTGGCCCTCTTTGGCTCCTGGTTGATAGAATAAGGACTCCTGCAGCGAACGATGTGCCACTTTAGTCGACCTCATTGATTAAAGCAAAATATTTCATGACCTCGGGCCTTACGTGGCGGGATATCTCCTATTGTGAACATGCGCAATGTACATATCATCCATCCAACTATCGTATTCCGTTTTTTTGTTTTTCACCCTCTCCATTTTCTTATAGTGTATATGAGCTGTTAATCAATAATACCAACGTAACATCCGCATTAGGACTTTAAAGTGAACCAGACAGATTTAACATCGGTCATTGCTGTCGCTGGTCAAGTACTAAATCGCTGTAATCGCAATAGACCTTCTGTACTTCAGCTGCATGACTCTATAAGAGGTGAGTGCACTTATTAATGGTTTTCTTGAATGTATTTGTAATGCTGTAACACAGCTTCGATCGTCATTGGGTAGAGAAAGGCCGTGTGTATGTGTGTGGCGGATTGGGAGGAACGGGGGACTTTGAGATGCATAGACGTAACTTCCTTAATAAATATAATGGCCTATATTTATTATTGTTTCTGGCTTTGCTGTGGACGAATAAGATTTAAACAACTTATCGAAATTTTGGCATATCCGTGTGTGTGTGTGTTTTGAAGTGCTAACAATTTTATACATCATACTTTTTTGAAAGTTGAAGTTATTGTTTTACACGTTCATTTTGTAAACTTGAAGTGTGAATTCTTCCTTGCATATACAGTAGACGCCGCTTATTGCGATCACTTTGGGACAGTCTCTTTTCGATAACAATAACCGGCTGATAATATTAAGCAAAGGATATAAAAAATTGCATCATTTATTTCAGTTTATTGTTATGAACATTATTTCATTTAATTTATTGTTATAAACAACTTTTTAATAAGCAACAACAACACAAAATTTATTTAAAAAACTTATCTAGTGTTGTCTCTCGTTCTTTGAATATAGTAGTTCATGAATAAATTGCTCATACTCATAATGCCTTTCGAAGTTTGTCCTTTATATTGCACACACACCGCGACGAAGTATTTGTAGAGCTTCTTTCATCTGGGTTGGAGGAGCTTCTAAAATTCGCTCTATACTTGCATTAGGTTCACTTTCTTCTATTAGTTTAAAGTTCTCATCGGAAGCAACTTGACACATTTCCGACACTGTCATTGTAGCCACCACTTTAACGTTGTTATCAATATCCAACCAAATTTCAAATTCTTCTTTGAACATACTGTGTGGGATTTTATCAAAAATTTCATTTGTATGATATTCAAATTCTTCGGAAGGAGTTTCAGAGTTTGTCTTAAAAATTCACCTTTTTTTTTGGAAGCAGTTTTCAATAGTCTTCTCTGAGACTTGCTTCCATGACATTGCTACCAAATGCAATGCATCAAGAAGAGGAATCTTTTTTGCAATTGTACTTGCACCAGATTGCTCTTTTATTATATAATCAAGTTCAGCTATAATTCTCGCACGAATTCCCTGCGATAATAAGCTTTAAAAGCTCGTATGATGCTTTGGTCACATGGTTGAATTAATGATGTAGTGTTCGAAGGCAAGAAAATTATTTTGATGTTCTTTAACGATAAATTGTTTGTGTGTGCAGTGCAGTTGTCTACTAACAAGACAATTTTTCGCTTTACTTTAAGATCCCACTTAACTAACCAATTGTTGAAAATGTCATTAGTCATCCAAGCATTTGCACTCGAACAACAGTCAACAGGCAAACTTTTGACACCTTTAAAACACAGAGGATTTTTACTTTTTCCAATCACTAGGACCCACGTTTCTCATCTTTCATATTAGCACAACAAAGAACTGTCACTCGCTGTTTTGAATATTTAAATCCTTTAGTACTTTCACTTTTAAACAAATAACTATGCTCAGGCATTGCACGAATAGAGTTCTGTTTCGTCTGCATTGTAAATATCCTCGGGAGAAAGAATATTCAGCAATAATTTTTAGCCACTCGGTCTTAATCCACGCATCAGCTGTTAAAGAATCTGCACTTTTTTCTCCACCATGAATACGCTTATACACAACATTCTCTCGTTTTTTCCACCTGTTAAACCATCCATCAGTTGCGGTGAAATTTTCTTTGCCCATTGCTTTTTCTGCTTTTTGACCATCAGAGGCCCATTAATCGAAGCAGTCTTTTCACAAACATTACTAAACCAAATTTTTAATGTTGATTCAACTTGAGTACTCTCAGCAGATCTGGCTCTCTTCCGATCCATGTTCTCATTACTAAAGCTGAAGTTTCAATGTTTGATCTGTTTTTTTTTTTTTTTTTTTTTAAGATCCTCTACAAGAGTGGTTGTGAAATTTTTAAATGTACATCCGCACTACGCTGAATCATTTTGGGCAACTTATCATAGCACTCCAAAATTCTTTGCTTTTCTTGAGAAGATAAATCTTTACGTTTTTTACTTGCTTTTGCCATAATGCTAAGGCTGTTTTAACGAGCACTTAAAGTCAAATTCACTTACTGAAAGAAAGCACGGAAAATCACAGACTGTATTTATACTCCCTCCCCCTTGTTTGTCTGGAAGATTTAAGAATTAAGGAAGGTTAAGGTTGAAAAAAGATTAAGATTACCCACCTGCATTTCCCTGGAAGATATAAGATTTACGGAAGAATAAGATTAAATGAAGAAAAGTCAGGTTTCGACAAATGTTCTTTATCCAATTTTCTCCCGATTAACCCTTATTTCTCAGAATTCTGAAACGCAAAAGGCTAAACATTCGAAGATTTTGATAACAATAACCGGAACTTTGATTATAATAGACGGATTATTTTTTAATTCATTAAATGGTGTGTTTTGGGACACTGATTTTGATAACTATTGCCGATTGATAATATTATCCGCGATCACAATAAGCGGATTCTACTGTATTATGCAGTGTTATAGTAGAGAATCGATTATCAGTATGTCTGTTTCTGATGCAGCTGATTGCAACATTATTTTGGGACAAAATGCAAACCAGGATTAATTTTTAATATCATCTTAAAAATGCATTGAAAAATATTACAGCAAGGCTTTCGCTTTATCTTTGTAAGTAGTCCTTCACCGACTTTAATTTGAATTATTCCTAATACATGGCTTTCCTTAACATAACACAAAGAAGATGATCCATTAGTGATCTTTGACTTTACGGGGTCAAAGAACACCAGTATTCTTAAAGGTCATTCATTAGTCATTGCTGATGCAGTATTGTCAGCCATTTCTAGCCAGTTTGCTTATTTTGCGGGATGAAAAACTTTGCCGCTTCCGTATTTATTCATACGAATTAAAATGTTTTTTTATCTTGGGTAAGGATTGAAATTAACCTTCTTTTTTTTTTTTTTAAACTTTACATGGTGTTTATCATTTGATTTTCTGGAAGCTGTTTCTAGTCAATGGAAGTTTCGGAATCCAATCGGATACCTGTTATAACAACCTTTATATTGAAAACACGTTAGGCTTTATGAGCTGTTTTTCATCCAGCAAAATAGACATACCGACCAGAAGAACACACGCAATTAGCAGACATAATAAACGGTCTCATAGCCTTAATTTGTTTCGATTAAAGCTATAAAAAGCAAAAGTCATAAGCTGACTGGAGGAGGCTTGAAATGGTTCCTTTTTAGCTTAAAAAGGCTCAGGATGCCATATCATTTCCTTAAATTTGTAGAAGCTCAAGACTTATATTCTAATGGCAGAATGCAAGTAATATTTCATTGTTTTAAACAAATTTTTCTTGGATTTAGCATACTCTATCTCCTTTCGAGATTATCGTCCTGCTATTAATATGTTAATCATTTATGTATTCTTAATTGAATTATTCGAATGGATTGTTACGGCTGTTACAATTTTATAAAATAGCCATCTCCCCACCCTCTTTCAACCATAATTAAAACACTAGCGAGCTTCAAAGAGAAAAGTAAACCGTGCCACTTTTTTTTTTTAATGTGTATACTGTTGTGTGATCAATCATCTTTTGCTCCTGTCAAAACAGGAGAAAAAAAAAAACCCGCTAGCGGTTATCATTTGCGTTTGAATGCACTTTAAGAAAGTAAAGTATGTTTTGATATTAGGAATTTAACAAGCTATCGATCTTCTGGCAACGTTATTATCAGTGGAGTGATTTTACTTGGAAAAGAGGAAAAGAAAACGCAAGCTCTTATTTATATAGTAGATAGGGAAAAAAATCGCTGTAGGCTGTTATATACATGATCTCTCCATTTTGGGATTTAATAACCTTTAATTCGTAATGTGTCAATTACACCGGATTAGTGTATTCCGTATTCAAAGCATCTGTGCTTGAGAACAAACCAAACATGAATTTAAAGTAGCACTTTTTTTTTGCTTCTGTTGCGAAACCAAACAGGAATTTAAAATAGAATCTTTTGTTTCTGATATGCCCTATTCATTTTTCTGCTTCGTTAACTTCTCCATAAGTGTTTAATCAGCTTTCCTTTTCGTTATTTGCATTCTTTTTTTTTTTTTAATTCTCCGTAAAAAAGTATCCATGCTGTTTACGACCAATTTTACTCTAGCACACGCGTTACGGATGTTTCTAAATGCAATCGGTGATTGTGTATCATGCGGCACGTGCTCACGACATCTGGCGACAGCCCATTGTTTGCCGGGCGAGGTCGACTTTTGTGCGTGTCATGGACAAACGGAACTAGAGAAAGATACGTGCACACCCACTTGTGGCGAATAGATCGGGAACACATGTGCACAGGATTAACAAACATCAACCCCCCCCCCCTCTACCCCCATTTTAGGTGGAAAGGGCAGTTTTACTTAACAATATTTTATTTATTGAGTTGCTCAAACTGCTTATCCTTTTCTACATATAAAACACTTTAAGTGTGTACAAGGCTATATTCCACAAGTATGAGATGAAAAAAAAAAATCAGTTATCATGATATAATCTGCTTTGAGCCTTCGTAGTTCAGCAGTAGCATAGCTAGGGAGGGGAGTGGATGGGAGATCCTCCCCGGGCGGTATTTTTCACCTGAGACACAATTTTATTTTTCGACGATTCTTATATTTATGTAACTTAGTAATTTTATTACTTAAGTAATAATTTGTTTTCAACAACTAAAATAAACATAAACAATGACTTTTTGTAATATTTTTAAAATATATTTTTGTAATATTTTTGGTGTGTATTGAGAGGGGCGACAAACTCAGGGACCGCCCCGGGCGGCAAAAACTAGCTACGCCACTGTAGCTCAGATACACGAAGCCCTTGGTTGGAAAGACCTGGGTTCGATTCTCGTCAGTGACGTGAGGATCCTTTATCTGTCTCTTTCGACGAAAGGTGAGTTAGCCGGTCTCATACGGTTGTACGTTTTTTTTTTTTTTTTTTACCCTGAAACTCGGGTTTTTTCGTTTCCCGGAACAGGCAAACCGGCCCTGTGAACACATACAGACATAGGACACTCCTGGAGTCCCATCTCGTAGTTACAGAGGTATAATAAGCCAGCTTTCCAATGTTCTATCACGGAAATATTTACTAATTATACCCGACGTTTCTTCTGTGGACCTTCGTCATAATAGCTTTTGCGGTTATTCTGATAAGACCTTTAATGTACCACTGCTAACACTCACAGATGTTACTTTATTTAATCCTATCTGTTGAGCCACTGATGTGAAAGTTTGAAATAAACATATTAACAAAAATCTTCTTCTAGATGGTAAAAATGGTATGGGGGGGGAGGAAGGGTAGGGCTCATAAGTAATTCCCCAGACGTCGTGCGTCGTTACAAACTACGAACTGAAACAGAGCGAGACGAATCAGAGACGGGTTAGCATCAAGCTGATGCGCGAGGCGGACACCTGATCTCTTCAAAATGTATTTAAACTGAAGGAATTTTTGAAATATTTTTCAATTACTGTAATGCTTTGTCATTTAATACAGTAGACCAACCCGCGCTACGATCAGGGTAAAAAAAAAAAAAAAAAAAAAAAAAAAAAAAAAAAAAAAAAAAACTGTATTTTCGAAATAACGGACTACAGCAGAAGCCTGGCAATGGAATGCTATCTTTCTATTTGAGATCACAGAAAACTGAGAATAAAACATTAGTGTGAATGGTTTCTAATGACTAATCAACATGGTTTATTGTTTATCCAATGATTGAGTTTTACATCATAAAATAGTCATACCTATTTGCGTGTAAGGAAAAAAAAAACAAAAAAACGTGACTATGATTCCTTGTGTCTGGATGCAGAAGATAAGCCTTTGGTTAAAGCGAACTGTTGTAATTTGCCTCGCTCTTCCTTTATTGTCATTTTAGTTTTAAGTTACTTACAGTGCAATGCATGTTTATACCTTCAAAAATGTTGAGAAAGAGGAAAAGTGAATTTGAGACTACAAAATCCTTAGAAGTAGGAAATTTTTAGTCTTCAGGAACCGGAATGAAACTGATGAAACCTGCTCCAAGTTTCATTTTTCTCAATGTGCGATAAACACTCTTAAAGACTGTATTTTTTTAAAAAAAGTTATATTATAGATTTGAAACTGAACGTAATCTTATTTCATAACACCGTGCCTATGGAAAATTAGGGTTCGATTTACGACGACGCGTTTAATTTAACGATGGTTTCTCAGGTCTTAAAGAGGGGATCTAGTGTATATTTTTGTTATTTAATATACTGTATATCTGATGCATTTCGCCATAAAATGTATTAAGAGTTAAATTAATGGTAAAGATCCTTTGTTAATCATTGACAAAATTTTTATCATTCAGTAACTTATTTGAAAATATAATGATTAAGGACTAGCTTACGTTTTTAAAACTCCATACCTTGTTATAAATGATTTCAAAATGCTGAAGAACATGACCAACAAGAAGCAACTCTAAGTTTTGTACTTGCGATGAAGGTTGATCTTTGGATATTTTCGTATGCATGGACAACTGCTACCCATTGTAGAACTTATCCGTGGGTAACAGATAAGTTCTACAGTTAAGAGGCCTAAAACGTCTGCAAACTTTCATATTTGGTCTCTAGAGTAGGAGTTGAGAACTGTGTAGAATAATAAATACAAATAATAATAAAATAAAATAATAATAAAAATTCTTTAGCCCACCCACGGTACTGATGCGTTTACAACTTTTCGTGGATGACAGACACGTTAAAAATACTCAGAAAAATTCGAAATCTTGAATTTCGAATACTCTTTCCTCCTAGAAATGGAAAATAAACTTCTTCTTTTCAGCATTCAATTGTCATATTTTCGTGTTGGAGCTAATCATTCATTCGCCTGTTTTACAAGTTTCTTCTCATGCACTCCTAATCTGTTTTATTGTTACATCTTCAATTTTCTCTCAATGTTTTCACTACACTTTTTATTTATTTAATTTTTCGTATTTTCTGCTACATATGATAGCGCTAGGCGAATAATTCCTTTTATAGATCCTCAGGCCCGCGCGGTTAGCCTAGTGGCTTTGCGCTTCGCAACCATATGCCTGGCGAAGGAGTGTCCTGGGTTCGATTCCCATCGCCAACGTGAGCAGCTTAAGGATCTTCCTCAGCCATAGCCAAATTAGCCGGTCTTGGGCGTGGACAGCAGGGTTTTTTCCGCCAATCTCTCTGTGGTTTTTCCTCCCGCAAGCAGGCAAACCGACTCCGTGAACACACACGGATTACAGTCAAGAATACTGACCCAGCCATAGGCCTGATTCGTCAGCTATGCCGGTTCCGAGTCCGGATAAAATTTGGGGGGAACTAAGCTGGTGCCGTACCTCCCCATAAAAGGAACTCACGGCCGTTGTATCATCATACGAAATTATTATTATAGATCCTCATTCTTTATTTATATTTTTATTCTTCCAGAAGACTTATGACATCCAGATATTCTACTATCCGATCTTTAGTTGTTTATTAGGAATAAAAGTATAAGAATAAAAAACTAGTCTAAGAATAAAAAACTAATCGGATTTGATGTCAACAACAAATCCGATTAGTTTTTTATTCTTAGATTTTAATGTTTAATTTATTGAGATTTTCCTTGTTTTGTAATTATTATAGAACTGTTATTTGTGTGTGTGTGTGGTGATTATGTCAATACTCTAGTTTTATAAAATAGAGGCGGGGGGGGGAGTAGGTCTTATATTCTAATGACTTCTGTTTCCACCACTGCTCATCTATATAATTCATATTTTAGCTCATCAGTTATTTTTTATTTATGATATTTCCAATTATTTTTATATATAATTTGAATGTTGTGCAGGGCAGTTTATTCCTTTGTAGTTTCTGGATTTTGCTTCTCTCTCTCTCTCTTTTAATATTGGGTTTGTTAGATTTTTTCTCAGTATTTCTTATTATTAATTATCCCGCATTCTGGTTTAAATATTCTTATCTCACTATTTGTTTTATAGTAATAAATGCAAATTTGTTGCTGTAAAAGAAAATCCTGTAAATCTGTTTTAAATACAATCTTCTTTTCTTTTGCTACTTTCTTTTTTTTTTTAATTTCTTATTTGTACCATGGTACCCATTTTCGATTAATCTTTTTTTGTACTAAATGTTTTTTTTTTTTTTTTTGAATTGCTTCTGAACCACCTTTATCGTACTTTTAAATACGTTTGTGTTCTGAAACAATTAAAATAGAAGATATTATGCACCAGGATAAATGTGATAGTCTTTTTGATAGTCGAGAGCGATTAAAAAAAAAATCTCTTGCTCGCATTCTCCTGGAGAAGATCAGTAGTATGGTAGCCAATAACCATATCAAGATAAGGAATCGTGACGTGATTGGTTGTTCATCTGATGACGGCATTGTGTATGACGTCATGGGTTTGGAATTTCCCTGGGGGTATATGTGTCAATGGCTTCAGTTCTTGTGTTTTGGTTCACGTATGGAATTATGGGTGATGGTAGAAATAAGGAATCGTGTCGTGATTGGTGGGACACTTTTAACCAGATCAAGATAAGATAAGGAATCGTGACGTGAATGTTTGTTGTTATCAGATGAAGATAAGTGACGTCATTTGTTAGTTGTAAATAAATGACGTTATTGTTTTGAAGGAAAAGGAAGATATATTAGTGGATAAGGGATAGTGTTGTGATTGGTGGGACACTTTTAACCAAATCAAGATAAGATAAGGAATCGTGACGTGGATGTGTGCTATTATAGAGTTTGGAATGTTTGGAGTTTCGCCAATCCTTCTGTCAGGGTGGTGTGTTGGGTTCGCGTATTGTATTGTGGGTGCTTTTTAGAGATAAGAATCGTGACGTTATGTGTTTGGAAATTTCTGGGGAACATATGTCTCTGTGATATCACACGGTGTTTTGGTTTGCCTATAGAATTGTTGGCGATGTTTTTGAGATAAGATATCGTGGAATTTTCCCAGGGTGACAGGCATCCGTAGTAGTAGTAGTAGTCCAGGCGGTTTGAACAAGATCAAGATAAGATAAGGAATCATGACGTGATTGGGTTGATAAGAAGATGGCGTCATTGTGGGTGTGACGTCATGAGATTGGAATGTTTGGAATTTCCCTGGGATAGTGTCGTGATTGGGGCATATGTGTTAGTGACGTGAGTTCTTGTGTTTTGGTTCGCGTATGGAATTATGGGTGATGGTAGAGATAAGGATTCGTGTCGTGATTGGTGGGACACTTCTAACAAGATTAAGATAAGATAAGGAATCGTGACGTGAATGTTTATTGTTATAGTTTGGAATGTTTGGAATTTCGCTGGGGGCCCCTCGTCTGTCAGGGACATCACGTGGTACGTTTGGTTCTTTTATTGCCTTGTGGTTGATATTTAGAGATAAGAATCGTGACGTTATGTGTTCGGAAATTTCTGGGGAACATATGTCTCTCTCTGTGATATCACACGGTGTTTAGGTTTGGCTATGGAATTGTGGGCGATGTTTTTGAGATAAGATATCTTGGAATTTTCCCAGGGTGACACACATCCGTCATTGTCTTCATGTTTTGTGTTTGGTTGTCTATAGATGAGTGTACTAATTTTCCACATACATTTTGGGGTATTTCTTTCCTGTTAAAGGGTGGGAATTCTTAGAGAAAGTCGTGATGGCGGCAGTGTTTCGAGCTTTTCTGAATAATTTAATTATATATTGGTGTCCCTTAAACACACACTTTTTTTTTTTTTCCATAGCTCATCCGTATTTTCTTCTATATTCATATTCTAATTCAAATTCATATTTTATTCATAATTCATCCGAATATTTTGATTTGTCTAAAATTAAGATCTTAAAGTTCAATAAATAAATAAATAAACAAATCGTGTGTGAATTCACGGTGATTTCAAAAGTGATCTTACTTAAACATACATAACACATCAATGACACTGTTTGTTCTTTTAAGTTTACACATTTATTTCACAGATATTATTTACAATGCAATATGCAGAAATTGAAATTTACAGAAATCGTGACGTTATGTGTTCGGAAATTTCTGGGGAACATATGTCTCTCTCTGTCGGTGTTTAGGTTTGGCTATGGAATTGTGATAGAAACACCAATGCATATGGTGTTTTTCTTGTAACATTTCTTTGATGAGCCATGCTTGATTGCTTGATTTTGATGCTGTTTCCCAGATGATTATGGCAATTTCTGCGGTCACTAATATTAGCAGTACTGCTATAAAAGCAAGTATCTGCCACTTTTGCGATGGTTCTTGATTTTCACCTGCAGAGAAAAAAAAGCCATTCATAGTAATGGAAAAGTTAGCAGATTACTATAATCCTAATACAGTAGTTAGTTTTGGAAGTATCAAAGCTTTACAGAAATATACAAATTTGCCACATGAAACCGTGAAAAGTTGGTTAGCAACACAACCTACTTATGTGAGACATAAACCCATTAGAAGAAAGTTTAAACGCAATCAAATCAAAGTCCCGACACTTTTACACATTTTTCAATGTGATTTGGCAGATATGTCATCCCATGCAAAAGAGAATGGGGGGTGTGTGTTTCCTTCTTGTATGCATTTATTGTTTTTCCCGATTTGCGTGGGTTCGAACCCTGAAGAAGAAATCAGCAGAAGCTGTTGTTAATGCTTTCGAGTCTATTTTTAAAGAGGAAGTGCCATGTTACATAAACACTGATCAAGGAAAAGAGTTTTGCAACAAGAAAGTTCGTGCATTGTTTAAGAACCATAATATTCATTTCTACACGACCAGGAGCGAAATGAAAGCACCCATTGCAGAAAGATTTATCAGAACATTGAAAACAAAGATCTACAAGTGGATGACGTATACTAAAAGTAAAAGTTATACGAATGTTTTGCCGACCCTTGTACATACTTATAACCTCACACCACACCGCGCTATCGTTATGGCTCCTTCGCAAGTTAACCTTCACAACGAGGATCGTGTTTGGAAATATTTGTACGGAACCCAAGAGGAGCCTACCAAACCAAAATATCAAGTAGGTGATAGTGTGGTTTAAGTGATGATACCCACAAATTTAGAAAAGGGTATTGGAGTAACTGGACACGAGAATTGTTCACTATTGCTCAGGTTATTGATAGAAACCCTGTAGTATATAGAGTTCACAGTCGGGATGGAGAGATAGTGGAGGGAACTTTCTATGAACCTCAACTGCAAAAAGCTGATATACCCAATGAACTTCCGGAAGATGTGTATCTAATCGAACAAGTACTTAAACACCGCAAACAGAAAGGAAAGCTTCAGTATTTTGTTAAGTGGCTCGGTTATCCCTCATCGTATAATTCTTGGGTTCGTAGCGAAGATGTTTTACTTAACCCTTTCCAGTAACGCCAGTATGAAAATATTTCCTACAAACACGCAAACGAAATTTCAAGTGGAATTACCACACGAGATCAGACTTAAAGGTAAACGGGAAGTTGCTGTTGCCGAAATTCATCTTCCGGGAGAATTTAATAACATCGATTCCGGTTACGATGAGTTTCATATGATACGTGCAGTTGGAGGAGGAGGAGGAGTCAACAATATCGACAACAACATCACAGGAAATAAAATTTTCGAAAAGTCTAAAGAAGAATTTTACAAAGCGTACAAGATTCCCCATGGCAGTTACAATTCACCCTCTGAACTCTTCAAGCAGTGTTTGATGTGAGTTCTGTGATTACTGGAGAAAAGAACCCAAACAACACTATTTCTCTGACAGTCCCAAAAGATTATAACCAGTTGTTTCCCAAGGAGGTCTCGGGTTTGGGCCTTCTACTGGGTTTTAATCAGATTGGTGTTAAACTGAAAGGTACAATCACAGGGAAATATCCAATTGATATAAAGAGGGGTGTAGCCGCATATTTTGTTTATTCTGATTTAATCCAAGGACAGATAGTTGGTGATACATGTGCACCATTGTTACGAGTTGTTCAGTGCAGCACCAAGTGTTCCTTCGTTTTTGCTCAACCTGATTATTATCCGTTACGAAAACAAACATTTCAGTCAATTAGTATTGAAATTCATTCTGACAGCGGCGAGTTGTTCCACTTTCGTGGCGGCGAGACAAGTTAAATTACAGTTCCGACAAGTGAAGGATGACTGATTATCTCAGATAATCAGTCATCCTTCACCTGCCTGCAATGTGTAACTCAAATGTTTATGGGGCCCCCAATACAGCGTGGGTACGGATTAGGTAGCATTTTCAGAAGTGCCTTCTCCTTTCTAAATCCACTTTTAAAACATGCAGCTCAATTTGTCGGTCGTCCAGCCTTAAAAGCCGTTCAGCATATGATAGGAGATGTATTGGAAGGGGTACCTGTACGTCGAGCCTTTATAAACCGAGCATCAGAAGCTGGGAAAACCATTGCTGAAAAGGCTCAGATTCGATTACTTCAGAGAGGTCAAGGAAGCAAGAAGAAAAAAACGAACACTAAAAAGCGCAAGCGAGATGACATCTTTTGCTGAGGATATGATGTCAGAGTTTGATCTTTTTTCCCACCCTCGTGTCAACATATGTGTGGAAAGAAGTTCTTATGTCACTTACCAACCAATATCCAGTACTGACAGTGGAGGTCCTGTGGAATTTTTCATACCAGGTACATCTGAAGAATACTTGGATTTGGGAAAATCATACCTATACGCGTTCGTGTGCGCATCACTGACAATGATAATAAACTTATCGAAGATTCTTCTGTTGGTGTTGTGAATAATTTTTTACATTCCCTGTTCAGTCAAATTGACGTTTTTCTCCAAGAGAAACTAGTGAATGTGGCATCAGACACATCCTTATAGAGCTTATATTGAAAACCTACTAAATTATGACAGAGATGCTAAAAACAGTCAACTGACAAATGAACTATTTGTTAAAGATGATGTGGTTAATGTTAGTGATATGTTTACCAAAAGTGAATGTGGGATGCGTAGACGACAAGCTTGAATTAACCAATCGAAAAGTGTCGAGATGCTTGGGCGAATACACGCTGACATCATGCATCAAGACCGGTACTTGATAAACAACGTTACTGTTCGTGTTCGTTTGGTTCGCAGTTCTCCCGAATTTTGTTTACCGACTGCAAATGCTGATTCTAAGGCTAAAGTGCAAATTGAAGAGGCTACACTTTTTGTCCGCAAAGTCAAAATAAATCCAAAGATTCAACTAGTCACCTGTCTGTGTTAGACAAGTCAAACATGGTATATCCCATCAATCGTGTGCAAGTGTCTTATTTTTCGATTCCCAAGGGTATGTCAGATGCCACACGAGACAACTGTATCTGGGTGAAATACCATCTAGATTAATTATTGGACTAGTCGCTAGTGATGAATTTAATGGCACTTTCAACAGAAATCCATTCAATTTTCATCATTTCAATCTGAATTTTCTTGTAGTGACAGCTGACGGTATTCAGTATCCCTCACAACCTTTGACTCCGAACTTCAAAGAAAGGCATTACAGCAGATGTTACATGTCACTGTTCACATCGCTAGGCAAATGGAACAGAGACTGTGATAATGACATTTCTTATGAGGAATACGTAAAGGGAAACGTTCTCTATGGATTTGACTTATCGCCAGATCAAAATGCCGTTGCCCCCCCCCCCCATGTCAGCCTATTAAGAAGAGGAAGTGTGCGACTCGAAGTCATATTTGCTCAACCTCTTCCTGAAAACACCACAGTGATTCTTTATGCAGAATTTGAGTGTACGTTATCCGTAACAAAGGATCGTTCTGTGTTACTGGAGTATGAACACTGAACAATTAGTAAGCATACTAGAGTTAGAACCCACCACAAGAAAAGTGGGTTTAGGAGTTTGTGCTCGTGATGAATTGCCACAACATTCGATCAGAAAACAACAGTCGATGTTCGTCGTGAACACAGATCCGACCTGATTGCCAGGACAATATTGGCAAGCTATCTATATTAAAGACAAACACGGTGATTTTTTTCGATAGCTTCGGTCGTCCACCCGAAAACGATATTGTTAACTTTCTGAATATCAACACTAATAAATGGCATTATAATTCTATAGCTGTACAAGCTAAGGAATCTGTCGCGTGTGGTTTGCATTGTGTATATTTTTTAATATTGAGATGTCGTGGTCTTTCTATGCAAAATATTAGCAAATATTATTCTAAGGATTTGTGGTTAAATGATATTGTAGTAACTAATGCTGTTACAGATCATTTACTGAAAATAAAAAAGAATTAAAAAAAAAAACTTTTTTTCACCTACCATTTTTTTCCAAACCAGTTTCTTATTCCCACGCAGCTTTCGGGGAGATAAAGAGATGAATTTGGTACTCCTTCTTCGAGCTCTCTTGCGGGGAGGGATTGGAGTGGAAGCATTTTCCTCACAGGGACTGGCTGATTTTGATGGGAATGGTTCTGGTTATTCAGTTTGTTCAGTGAAGGTTCTGGATGTGGCAGTCTATGTTCCTGTTGCTCTCCTTCTGTGTGATCCAATTGGTTTTTCAACCCTAAATACTTTTGCAGAACATTTAAATATACTTTTACTTTTTCATCTGCATGTTTATTTCTTATTTTTAAAATGGCACTCATTTCATCATCTAATGTGTATAGTTCACGCTCCTCTGGTGAATGGAGTAGTGTAAATTTTTTAAACATATTCATCTTCTAATAAGTGAACTCAATAAAGGAACAATGATACTGCCTAATAATGGGAACAGTGCTCCCCCGTGCTGTAAAACCAGTTTTCTTCTAGTAATGAAGGGAAGCGATTTGTTACTTAGTGCTCTTATAATTTTTTTTTCCTTCGTAGGCATGACTTCTGTTTATGTTTTAATGGAATATTTCCACATGAAACATTTTTGCAGATTTCACAGAGTGTGGTGATTTGGCTGGAGGTGCAATATTTTAAAGCATCATTTGTTTGTTTGGGAGAGGAATGAGATAAGTACTTGATGAGCTATTCATAGCGTTTGAGTCTATCAGCCATTCAGGGATAAATACCGTATTGGGTTCTTCTGCTGGCAAAATCCGTGACCTTAAGCGTAAAATATCAGGTGTTTCCTGTCTAAAGTCTAAAACTAAATATGAGTGGGATTCGCGTGTTGCATCTTTATAAATCTGAACTAACACGTTCGTTTTTCCTGGAAATACTTTCATGGAAGCTAAATGAGAAAACTGTAAAGAGTCTCAGGGATTTTTAAAAGCAATAACATAATGACTATTGAGAGAAATTATACGAAAATGTGTACCTTTACAGAATAAATTTTGTGTCAGTAGAATGACACTGAGGTTACGGTGATGTGAACCTTTTATGAAAACATCAGCTATTTCCGTGCTGTCCTTAGCCTGGTGAACCAAATCATCAATTACGAGTAAATTTCTCACATCAGAATCAAATTCAGGTAACTTCAAACCATCCACGAATTCTATATTGGTAAATTTTTTATATTTATCTTGATTTTCACTGTAACAGTCAACGATTCGCTCCGGTGGTGGTTAGATTAGTTGATTACAATGTTCTATGGGAGACAACACGAATGTTGTTTTTCCTGACTGAGTAGCTCCCGAAATAATGCATGTAAATGGATGTATGAACATATCTAAAATGATAACATAATTAGACTGTGATTATTTTTATATAATCAGAGATCATGTAAAAACAAATAGATACTTGCTTTTAATATCAAAAAATATCCCTATCAAGATTTATTTTATTTTATTTTATTTTTTTTTATCACAATCACCAATGTAATCATGCCAAGACGAATTTTTTCTTTTTTAATTCTAAGAATTAAAAAAGAAAAAAAAAAGCTATTGTGGAATAATAGTAACAATAACAGTGATGTGAAAATTGTACAAGAGAAGGGCGACACTGCAAATTATCGTGTTGGGAAACAACCATGGATTTTTACCTACCAGGTAGAATGTTGTGTAGTTTTCTGTCCCATAGATGGCATCTTTTGCTTATGGGGTATGTGAGTGTAAGGAATTATCCTTTAAAATACCCATAGGGAAAAGTGCATGTGTCTGTTGACACTATGCACTTCGCAAAAGTGCATCCAAATCTTTTTGTTACGGAGGTCGTTTTGAGTTGACAGCTCTATTTGTCTCTATGGACAGAAAATGGTACAGGAATTTGGATGTTTTGTGGCTCATCCCTTATTGCTGCTATCATAGATTCCAGATTAATCTCAGTGGCCGCGCGAGAATTTAAAGTAATGCCTTTGCATTTGATCACAATCTTACCCCCCCCCCCCCCGCGTTCTGTAGGAATAAGATTTGGGGCCTGTGGTAATAAACTCAACAATAAAGTCACCGTCGAGTTCGTCGCCTAGCTCCCCAAGGTTTACTCACCAGTGGATGGTGAGTAATCTCCCGGTTTTTCACTGAAAATGACAGAATCAGTATTTGTGTATAAAAACCGTCTTTGCAAAGGTTCCATGACCTCATATAACTTTATCCTACTGTAGGCAGCTACAAATGAGGAGATGACAGCATTCCCTTTCCTATTTTCAGGCTCAGTGCCTTCAATAGGAGAGTAGGCAACCATCATCTGCTCTTCTGAAACTAACCTGGCATCTTGGATAACTTTACTGTTATCTAAAAAAATGAAAGCTAATTTAATGTTGCTTTCTAAACGGGATGCACTAACACCCAACTGAACATGAGAAAAAGTTCCTATACTTGATAAACGCTGAATAATCTCATTAAGCATATCTCGAAACATTTCAAAAAAACAATCTGGTGAAAATAGTTCAAGATCACGTAATCGAATTTGATATTCCAATTGACGAGTTTGATACTTGATAGAATTACGTGATCGGGCCACCGAAACAGTATAAAAATCCCTGTAAGAGTGAGGGTTCAATAATAGAAGTAGAAGTAGAGACTTTAGTTTCACATCCAGAAATTGAATGTAAATTATATAAATTTTGGGGGAGATCGCGACTTCCTCCAGCCACACCATCGATTGTTACATAAGGATTAACACCACGTCCTGTGGTTTGTTCATTTTCTCCTGTCAAATCAACCCCTACAAAAATGGGGTGATGATTAAAAATATTCCCATCGCCATCAACAAAACGAATAACGGATGATCGCTATTAAAAAAAAAAAAAAATCGACTCGTTCCAAAAAAGGGTCATTTTGTTGTCTGGTCCACAATGAATTGCAAATCGCCCATCTCTGTGCTTTATTATTTTCTGACAGTTCATGCGGTACCCATACACCCTGTTTAAGAACCTTGACACTCTTATGTAAGTGCTCTTGGACAGTTGACCATGATGAATTAAGTTCTCTGCTAATTCTTATATGGTTAGTTTTGGATCTGATTCAACGAGAGTTAAGAGCATCATCATCTAGAGTAAGAGGTCTTCCAGATCGAGGACGATCAGAGAGATCAAAATTTTTTTTCTGCAAATCTCCTAAATCATCGCACATTTGTTAACTTTCAATACGTCTCCATAAAGTTGAGCAAATGATTTTGGTAGCCTCGGTAGCATTCTTTCCTTGGTGAAACAAAAACAGCATACAATGACGTAAATGGTGCTCTTCAACTTTAAAGTCCGCCATATTAAAAAAAAAAGTCTAAAATTAAAAAAAAAAAGGTTTTTTAAATAGAGAAGTAATGCTAATATTTAAATAAAAATCAAGTTTAATAATTTATGTGTTATTTAAGAAAAAAACGATCGGCTAAAAATGACTTATGAAAAATAATTGATTACGTTCGAGTCCCCCTTATATCAACGATTTCGATGGGAGCCACAATAAATTTGGAAAAACAAAAATTAAAAGTAGGTTTGAAATGTTTTTGGATTAAGAATGAGATGACATTCTTAATACCGTTGCATCATAAACATGCGTGTGTTTAATTCATGGCTACCGTTACCTAAAGGAAATTTCGTGCTTCATGATAATATTAGAAAGGTATAATTAAGTAATCACTTCGATGCACCTGGGTAAAAAAAAAAAAAAAAAAAAAAAAAATTAACAAAACGTGCTGAACCATCTATTTTTTTTTTCTGCCTTCACTTGCCATTGGGCAGTTGGCGGGATGCACAAGTGTCTCTTTGTCTCCAAGCATCCCTGTGGTGTCCTTCCTCCAAGGTTCACTGCCACTTCTAAGAAGCCTGGGATAAACTCCCAAAGCCCCTTTTAACTGCTGCACTAGGCGTCGCGTGCAACACCCCCCCCCCCCGTCCTACAATTTTTATTATATTTAGGCGGCAGGGTGTGTCGGAAGCGTACCGTTTCGACAGTGTCGTAAAACGTGTTCTGCTGATGTTAATGTGTGCTGGTAGCTGTCATTAGGGAGAACTTAGATCCAATAGCGTTATACAACTGGGCGCTCTGTGACTGTCTTCTACGACACAAAAACTCTTTTATCTTGTAATTGGTTGCTTCCTGCGGAGAGAAGAGTCCGTCTGTCTCTGTTGGCCTGCTCTACTTTCAAATGATTAAAACAGCGGAAAGCATTGACCTTGTCATTACATAGAAAAGAAACACATCTCTTTGGATGTGTTGGATATTTTTACCTATCTTTTAAAAGATAGGTAAAAATACCAAAGTTTTAAATTTAACTCTTTTGATTGAACGAATTTCGACAAAATGCAAAAGTTAATTGAAAAAGAATATTAATTTAATATTCTTGAAGTTAATTGAAACTTTTTTTTTTTTTTTTTTTCGAAAGGCAGCAATGAAGACCAGCAAATTTGTTAACACCGTTCTGATTATAGATGGAGATGTATTTAAGGTGACATTTTAATTACACTTGAACATTAATTATCCCTCTCATAAAATGCTTGGCACTTCCGGCATCCTTTGGGCCAAAACAGCACTCCCTCGTGACGGGACGGATCGTTAAATGTTGATCTTCATTTAGGGGGAGGGGGGGAGAAGAGCGCTGGTGACAGAGGAATGGCAGAATTACCTGCCTTGAAGCCCGTGTCCTTGTCACAGACGGGACGGCAAACAACAAAGACCTTCCGACCAGAGATATCGTATTCGTATTTGGAACACGGATAGTGGTGGGGGTGATGGATGTGTTCGGGAGGAATGTTCGCTGGTCGAAAGAGAGATAATGTGACTTTGTACGGGATATCTTCGGAATGAAAGGTTGGTCGGCTTTCAGTCGAAATTTGCTCGGAAACTGGGAGGTTTTTATTCCTTTCGACCTCTGACACTAATTTTAAGCAAAGGATCATTGCAGACATTTTCTAATTTAATACATAAATGGAAACATTCCGCGTGACAGTAGAAGGTAGTGAAGGTATGTGATTTCCGTGAAAAAGTATATAAATATTACATAATTCTTATTTTTTTAAGCGCTAAAAGAGAAATTAATCGCCTCGCGCTTCAAAGAACATGCTTATAACGTTTTATATGCGGCTACTGATGTGGAAATAACCACATCAGTTCTTAAAATCAAATTCTGACATCATCAGATTGGACTGCAGTTATCTGAATCTCAGCTCCTAGAACCTGTTTGGCACATTTTCATTACGCAGATTATAAATCGCTGCTCGTCTCAATAGTTTTAACGTCAGAAAGTTAAAAGAAAACGTTTTACACGTAAGCTGCTCTTATCACGTCAGAAAACAGCAGCACATATGAGCACGAACGTCATGATACATATTGCCTGTATGACAATATAGATACGACATATGTTGCAAAGAACACGACAATATATGTCGTGTTCATTGCAAAACTTTGTGTTAACGTTGATGATCTCAATCAAAATATGACTTGGATTGCTTACTGCATCTGTACGTTAACAAAGCACTTGACGGTTGATAGCTGCTAATGTTAATTGTTCAACAGTTCTGCTTTAAATAGATTTAGATTTCCTGGAATAACACGACGAATCCCTGGTTAACAATAAGTATGGTATATTGCACCCCTATTTTATAATGGCATTTATTGCCAATATGCATAATCTACTCAACATAATCTGCTATACGTGAGCGGAAGCTATAGTTGCCATGGAAACATCGAAATATTTCATCATGTCCAGCTCCATCTTATTATGTTGACATTGAAAACACATCAATCCTTTTGTCATCTGTTATACGGAAACAAAATCTAGAGTTGCTACGGGAACATCTCACGTGAGGTCCTCCCTATAATAGCAGTTTATGATTCGTCACTCTGACCAGCATGATTTTTATTTCATTTTATTTTTGTTATCTTCTGCAAGTGGAATATCTCTTTGAAGGCCCGAGCCTGGAGGTTTGATGTTTTTTTGCTTATGTAGTAAATGACGAAGCAGTCCGATATCTGTTTCTTTGATGTTCACACATCATCATATTGGAATTTTCTTACCTTGTTTTATGTTAAGTTTAAAGGTACAAAATATTGAATGCATTATAATATCGAATTCAAGTTGCCATTGGTCGTATCACGCGTGAGAGAGAATATTGGAACAGCAAGTTACAGCTTGGACATTTCATTTATAAAATGAAGCAAGTTGAAGTGACTTGAAAAGGAAAAAAAATTGAATGTTCTTATAATTTTGTTGCATTATTGTTGTCATGAAATATTAAATTTTCATGATTAATGTAGTATGGACATTCCGTAAACGTAATATTCTTTCAGAATAGCCGGCTTCTTTTTATAATATGCAATCATCATCATCGCTATTATTCTTTGACAAGTTCTGTGTTTCTTATTCCATTTTTTTTTTTTTTTTACACCAGTGGTATCAACACGAGTTATAATTGCCGGTCTTTAAACTAGTAATTTCAGAGATAGTAAATAAAATCAATGATATCTTGATGGAAATGTTTTCTAGTGAAATCGATAGAATACCGTAGAGTGCTATTATGTTATCAAAACATAGTTCTTCAGTGAAAGAAATGAATGGCAAAACTTGGCGCTTTTTAAAGGAATATAAATGACAAATGCCTTTCATTATCTCGGAGGTCTTTTACAGAAATAACCGGGTGTTAAATATACAACGCCTTTCACTGCAACACTTTTAAAACTTTCAGTTTTTCAATGATGAGTCTGTATTGTTGAAAGCTTCGCTGTCTGCATGTGACAGACAACAAACATGCGATCATGAACTCATCTTTGCGTCTTCTGTCTACACAGAATGACCTCGTTTATTAAAGAAAGAATAAAAAAGGCTTCGTCTGTCATAGAAAAAAAAACATTGAAGAGCAATCAATACTGAAACGAACCTGCGTAACCTGTGGTTAAGGGTAAGCCGGACCTTAATTAAAGCTCTTATAAAAGGGACTTCAGACTCTTCGGATGGTTCTTTTAAGTAGTTACTCCTGCTTGATTGCATTTTGAAACTTCGTTTGAAATTTCAGAACTCAAACATTATGTTGACTATTCACCCTCCTTAAAAGAGTGACTTTTTTTTTTTTTTGGAAGCTGATTTTAATGATTAATTACTTTATCAATATTTGCTTAATTGTATATTATTTAAATATATAATAATACAGTAAAATAACAAATTTATTAAAATTATACGAACGATTTAATAAATTAATAATACCTTTATTAATAATTTATTTTTATTGCTTTAAAATAAATACTAAAAATACAAACATTATATACTCAAGAATGCACATTTAAATGCAAACTTGTAAATTAAATTTTATTTAACATTCAAGTGATGGTCCTTTCGGCGATCTTCTGTAATTGTGTAAGTTTGGCACGCTTTGCCAAACTTAGGCAGAACGACACACGTTCATTCTGCTTGCCTTTCTTGGACAGTTAATAAATCCCCTTCCCCAGAGATTTGTAAGTCCTCATTGGTGAAGAAAGTCAGGATTCACGCTGCTTTAATAAGAGTCTTAGTACAGCAAGATTGCAATAGCAACTCAAGTTAGTGTATGGGGGATTACGACGGCTAACCCTAAATTTCCGACGGCTTGTTACACCGAGTTTGCGCAGTGCCATTTCCTTTGTGTACGCAATTAGTGCTATAGACATCCGACCTTCACTGGAGCTGCTAACTTTAGATGGCGCTGCTACCTCAGCATTTTGTTTTATTTCAGCTGTTATGACCTCGGAAACAAGTCGTAGTTTTTGCATTTGTTTTCCTGAGGAAACTTAAGTCATAGGAATTTTGATAGCGGCAAATTCAGTTCTTGGAGATGGACCTTTTTACTGATTGTCCATGAAAACGACAAAAAAAAAAAAATAATACTCAGACAAGTTTCTAATTACCTTGGCTATACACGTCACGCATCATTGTGATGGTATCGTGCACGTCAGCTTCCCTTGTCTTCTCTCTGGACAACTGCGAGTTGTCTAGAGAGAAGACAACTTTGTTTTTTTTTTAAACCTTGAAATGTGCCAAAGTTGCAATTGACAAGTGATATCCTCGACTCCACCTACAATTGAACTACGTAATATGGCGAACAGTTTCTTATTTTTTATTGTTGTTTTTAATGTGACTTCTCTCATTGCTGACTATAAACTGCATCTAAGCCAAGTACTTCTCCCTGCACTGTACTGATCGCTGCATTTTTTCCCACTTCTTTATTTAACTAAGCATCAGTAATAAAAATTTTATAATTTTCTAGAAATTAATTATTGGGTTAATTAAATGAGTTAAAATTTTACGGTAGCATTTGTTCGAAGCTTTCTAGTAGACAAAAATCTTTTAATCTTTCAGTGAATATATTTTTTTTTAATACACATCATCTATAAAAGCTTGTAAACATATCGTCGTTATCATAAGATGACTAAGGGTTAAATAATCTGAAAACACTGTTTAGAGAAGACTGCCGCCCTACTTATTGAAGGCCTGAAGAAGCTGCAAAAAAGTTCCATGTTTAGTTTTCTCTAAACAGCGTTTCCGGATTATTTAACCACAAACATCCTTGCATACAGTGGGATTCGAATCCATAGCCCGTTGGTTGGAGACGCTAACTTCTCTGCCGACAGGCTAACATGTCATGTGTCGGTAGCGTATATGAAAGTGAAAACGTTATGTAGAGTGGACGATCTAATTGACTGATACCTTTAAAGGTGAGATTATTTTTCCCTAAATCCTACCCTCGGAAGGTTGAAAATATGTACGTGATCTTCACTTTCATATATTGAACTACTCTTCGAAGTTATGGCCGAACCAACTAAGATTATGAAGCCCTTGTATTATGTCTGTTAATTGCATATCGGTTGGTCTGTTTTCCCGGGTAGAAAAGCGCTACCCTTCCATACTGGCTAACTCACTTTCAGTTAAAAAGCCGTTGTAAAGATTATTCGCGTCCTAGACGGTTTCGAACGCAGTTCTTTCCAAAGGACATCATGAATACCGACGAAGAATTCATGTACTGAAAGTTGTTGTCAGTGTATGGGCGTATGCAGGATACCAATGTTGGCATCTGGATTTGAGATGACGTATTCGTCAGGAGTTACTAATTTCTAGCCAGGGCAGTGCAGGCTACCATCATTCTCAGAAGTGTTCTGTCTCTGTGTGGTCAACTTGCCTGCTCTGAGAGATAAAAAAACTCGAGTTTCCGGGAAAAACCCTCCACCTCCGTATGAGGCAGGATACTTATCTTTAGTCGAATAGACCTCATAAAGTTCCTCGCGGTTTAGACGGAAATCGATATCAGGTCTATGAGGCAAGGTGAAAATTATATACAGTCGTTTATATATATATATATATATATACTGTATATATATATATATATATATATATATATTAGGAGAATTCATTTTTACTCGGTAGAAATATTATAAAATAAGTAATAGTCATTAAACTTATTTTATATATATATATATATATATGTAAGCGCTTGTATGTCATGTTTTTTTGAAAAGTTTTGAAACTCAGGGGCTACCCTGAGTGTCCAGTCTTTAAAATTCGAGTTATCAGAATTTAAGGAGAACCGGCCTACCAGTCCGGAACGCGGGGGGTTGGGCGCCGTAGGTGACGGGGAGGGCTATCCCCCTAGTATATATATATATATATATATGAAAGAATGATCATTAACTCGGTTAACATACATATTTTTTAAAAAGAAATGAATGACTAGAACCGAGATTTAAGTAAAAAGGTTTTAATATAAAAACACGACTAGTTTCGGCTTGTAACAGTCTTCATCAGGTGACATTATACAAGAAAGAAAAAAGAAAAAAACACTAAAACACTGGAGCTTAAATAAACTATGAACATCATAGAGAGTCTCTATACATAATTGACATTAAATCGTTGTATTTAAAGCTGTTCTTTTGTTTGTTGTATTGTTGGGAAAGTGCGTGCTAGTAGCATCTCGTGAACGCCAGTACGTGATTACAGCTGAATGACTATCTGGGAGGTTGTAGCCCAATTTATTATTTAGATGAAAAGGATTGAAGATGATTTCCCTAGATTCCACGATTTTTCTCTCTAGTTCATCATTGCAACGGAAGATGTTAGTAGATTTTTCCCAGCAGACTTTGTGACTTTGGTTATCATCATTAGGATTAGCCGAGAAAAGGATATCACTTGATAATGCACTGGCTCTCTGTCTCTTGTAAGTAATGCCCCTCATATGTTCTTCCATACGCAATTCAACAGATTTGTCTGTCTGCCCAAAATAAGGACTATCACAATCACACAATATTTTATATACACCAGGGTATTTGAGATGATGATGACAAGGTTTTGGGTGGCTTATTAAGAAACGGATCTCTGGAAGTGGAGTGAACAAGGTTCTGATATTGTATTTTCTTAGAACATTTGCTAATTTATGTGAAACTGTACTTATGTAAGGAATAGATATATTGCCTTTGAATCTATTTGTTTCTTCTGAACGATGTGTAGGAGGATTAAGAAGGAATCTTTCAATGATTCTCTTGGAATATCCATTAACTTCGAAAGAAGTTTTGAGATGGTTTATTTCTGTAAGAAGTTCATTTGGGTCATCCAGAAGAGAACGGGCTCTATGTCCCAAGGTGGAAATTATTCCAAGCTTATAAGGAGGGAAGTGATAGGACTGACTATGCAGATATCTGTTCGTATGTGTGGACTTTCTGTATATCGATATTTTGAGTTTACCAGAAGAGCGGGTCAGTTTGACATCAAGAAAAGGCAGGGAATTATCCGTTTCAAGCTCGGCAGTAAACTTACTGTGATGTCGGCTATTGAGATGTTCGAGGAAAACCATAAGGGAATCATGTCCATGGCTCCAAACAATGAAGACATCATCCACATAACGTTTCCAAACTTTAGATGTTAAAATAAAGGAAGAGATAGCCTTGGTTTCAAAATCCCCTAAGTAAATATTTGCGAGTACAAGGGATAAAGGATTACCCATAGCCAGTCCATGATTTTGTTTGTATATATTATCTTGAAATTTGAAGTAACCGGACCTGATGCAATGCGTAAGCAAGGCTAACATTTTTTTGGATAACTTGTCCTTGAGTAATGTTAGGGCTTCATCTGTTGTGAAAGTGATATAAGGGGAGCAACGCACACACACACACACACACACACACACACACACACACACACACACACACACACACACACACACACACACACACACACACACACACACACACACACACTTTCTCTCTCTCTCTCTCCATGTACTCTGTTTCGAGACTATTTTTGGAGTGTCCGCCCTATACAAGAATTTTGTCTTGACAGGCGATCATTTAGTTGGTCCAGTCTATATTTACAACATCCCACCTGCTCAGACGTGCCGAATGAAATCAGCCTTTCTTTCTTTCATTCCTGTTTCTGAAAGACCTGTTGGCCACGTTTGCCACGAAACTAATGATTCAGCCGGCGTTCTTTCCTCGGCAACGTGATCTGTTTTCTTTCCTCCCTCGTGACAGGTTGAGTAAGAGTCCTCTGAGAAGGGATCGTTGACAGAAGAGAACAACTTTGAGAGTAATTATATCGTCTTAACGTGTTCCGCAAGTGCCCCCTTCCCCATCACTTTTGGAAACTTTTTTTTCCCTCTCGAACTGAAGGGGGTGACTGGAATTATTGGCGAACTTTCCGCGCCACAGTTTTGTATCCTTTCCAAATCACTAGCGGAAACAAGAGGAAACGGAATTCGCATTTCATTTATGTAAATGTGTGCTTAATGGTGTCCATTGGTATGCATAGGTTTAGAATTCATCAGGTTATATAGTTGTGCCATAAATTCCTTATTTTATTATTTCTTTAATTTATTTGGCAAACTATTAACAACAACAACAATAAGTAGATATCCTTGAATGTTGGTAAGTTCACCGACTTCTCGTTCTGCGATCAGCTGTTTCGTTCTCTTGGGCACTGAACTCTCTCTGTGTGTCTCCTCTTGTTAGTAGACGTCTGCAGTGAGTCAACTTTTCTTAGCGCAGTCATTGCTAAACACCGCGCATGCGCTCTCCTTACTTGAGGTTCCGAACATATATTCCTCTTTTTTTTTTTTTTTTTTTTCTTTCTTTTTGTATTTTATCATCAGCAATATAATATTACCGTTGCTTCTACGTTGCAGTTTGCATTTAGTCGAAAAAGACGGAATGTATCTTTGGTGATAGGTAAGAAATGTGGGGAAGATTTTTCTAATCACACCAAACTGCGACTTCCAAACTGGTCTTCAGAAAGCTTAGTGCTTGAAGATGTTTAGAAGAGTGAATAATCGGGGCACAGAAAAATACAGAATTGAAACTTAATAGATCATTAGTTCATAACCAGGATGGATCAAACAACCAAGCGTCCACTTAGAAAGTTGTATTTTGACGGACGACAGACTCTTAGAGATATTTGATTTTTATATATATTTGTAAGTTCATTTACAAAATTCGGATAAATTTATTTTATAAGATGAAATTTTATGTTTTACTTCTGTACTACGTATTATGACATATGTTAATATCTTCAGAATTTCGAGTTTTTTTATATATTTTTAAATAACACCTAATTATGAGCTAGATGGACCTGTAATGACCTCAATAGTGTATGATGTTAAAAATTGTAGATTACATAATCCGGAAAATGACCAAATACGGAACGTTTTTCAGGTCTTCCATAAGTAGACGATGATTTCGCACTGGGCTATGAAACTCATCTTCCGCATAAAGGCAATCACGTGCATCTATGCTGACGGTGGGATTCGAACCGGCAGCCTGTTGGAGAACTAGGCTAACAAACTGTTTAGCCAATTTTTTTTTTTTTTTTTTTGAGTAAAAATTGGTTCTTATATTAGAAAGGAGTGCTTATTTATTACATAGGTTTTCACAAATAAAGAGAAGTTTAAACAGTTGCTTCTGATACGTTAGGTACTTAATCCCTTTGTTACCAGCTTCCTTGGTTTCATTCTTTTGACGGGGACCATTTCACATCCTTTAAAAATACCTCAAAAAAAACAGTTCACCACGTTACTGCTAATGGACTTTTTTATTTTTATATCTCCAGAAGTGTTACAAAACCTAACCGTCAATGGCGTTTTGTGGGCAAGAAGTTGAGGCAAAAAGTAGGAATACACAAATACACTCAGGCCGTCGTAACCCACTAAGGGCATCGTTTAATAGCCTCAAATTTGAAGGGTGGCAGAATTGTATCGCAACCATAAAAACATTTTTGTAAATTATATTTTCTAGAATTTAAGGACGACAAAATAGTGCTTACTTAGAAGAAGAAATACTAGCCTAACAACGGTCCTGCGACACTGATGTTTTTCCTAAGCAGCTAATATCCTTGGGAGAACGGAGATTCGATAGTTTTAATGTTGGACAGTAAATGGACGTGGAAGAGAAGTTGCTGATGTTCTTACAGTCTGAGAAGAAAGCGGCAGTCCTTGGTGGCAGTTCAGCAGAACAGCGTCCACGAGAACGTACTTTCTGCTATTGAGCAGAAACAGAACGTCTGTAAGAGTGACTGGAGTGAATCTGTGTGTGCGCGTGTGCGTGTGCGTGCGTGCGTGCGCACACGCACAGTAATAGACACACACAGTAATAGAGAGAGAGAGAGAGAAAGTTCTTCAGTTAAATTGATGATGAATCTTCTAGAAAGCATCAACCATTCGGAAATATTTTGTTTTTCCACCGCAGATATGAGAAAATATTCTAAGGTTGGCTGATTTGGGATTTGTATAGCGTTGGGAGTTATGGAAGAGAAAGAGTAGTGTGTTGGCGAAAGGTTTTTGGAGTCTGAAGAGGTTGTAGCTGAGGTTTGTTTGCCAGTAAAGGCTAAAGATGTGGGTCAGTCCAAGAAAAGAAATCCGATCTTATTCGGAAATTCGAGCATTGCGAGAAGTAAGGGGGGGGTGTAATGAAGCTTATTTAGTGACTGAATACAAAGTTTTTTTTTTCCTTCCTTTTTTTTGGATAAACACGAGTACCTTTTCTGTAAATAAATGCTTATATTTATTATTAAATAATTTTTTTAATAGACAAAATTCATTCACCATTGGGAATAACTTGAAGTTATTAAATCTTTACAAACGAGTTTTAATTCACTTGCAGAACGCAAGCTACTTATCAGACGCCAAAATTGAAATTTGCTTCGGTACTTTTGTAATTGCGAAAGGGCTTGTGCTAACTCTGCGTGCGACACGACCTCTTCAGAAGATCCATCTGAGAAATGAATGTGTTATTTAATTTTTACATTTTTCGCTCAGTAAAAGAATTCCGTGGACGACTCACTACCCGTGACAACCCGTTAGTAGCAGCTAGTGTCTGCACTTCCTGGAAACCTCTCGCCTTTAATTAATTCGTGATAACCAGTACGGAATCTACCAAAGTCTCCATAGGAGACGTCGTGCCTACGTCACTCACTTTTGAACACATGCCAGTCGGAGAACTCCAGGCTCTTATTCCTAATATTTTCATCCAGTCCAGTATTTCGTAATTGTGTCTGGCTACCCCTCATCGCATCTAAGATAGCTAACATGCAAGAAATACAGTACTATTTCTTCCATTCAATGGGTCACTTCTCATTCAGACTTGCTTTCCGATAGAAATCAGCTCAATCCTGGGACTTCACACATTTGAGGAACTTTGTAAGAAAAAAAAAAAGCTTAACATTTTTGCACTTTACTCATTATTCCCCCCCCCCCATCTCCAACTCGACGACTTAATCGTGTTTCTTATTACCACGTAGTCCAGTAAAAACAAAACAAAACATCTGTCTTTTGGGTTGATGAAACTCCATGTAGGATGCAGTCAAGACTTTTCTGAAGTGATTCATGAGATGAGACCATTCATCATTGACCTAAAAGGCGAGTTTTTCCTTCATTATAACTGACAAACCTGCCGAAGAAAACATCTTTCATTAGTTGACTTACGTAATACTAAACAATCATAATAATCACCATCCGCATTGCTTAGCTGCTCTCTAGATAGACTACAGTAGATCGCACTGATTTTTAGAAACGGTTTTTAAGCTGGAAGCACCCTTTGAAAATGGAATGCAAGCATCCTTGAACGAGCGCGAAATGTGTCCTAAATCAGTGTGTTATCATTTGCAATCCCTTTTCAATAGAATACTTTTTAAACATCACCGTAGGATCTTTTAACGTAGATCTCGACATAAATAACCCCGCATCATTGAAAATTGGACATTTTCGTTAACACGTGTCGCCGATTCCACTGGAGCGCCGAATGAATTGATTCCGCGGTTGTACCAAAGGAAGTAGGCAACACCTAATAACGCATATTATTTTTCGTTGAAGAATTTATTCAATTAAGTTCGCGAAAAAAAGTAACGTGTAAAAGGTATTATTTAAAATCTGAAACGTGCGTGTGTCAGCCAATCGAAACATTGCTGTATAAGTTCAGCTTTGCTAAGGATGGACTGAATAAAGGCTTATTTGAAGGTTGTTTAGCTGCTCTCCATAACCAGAAATAACCGGATGTTTTTCCTCTTTTTGTTTTTTTGTTGTTGTTGTTTCCTTTTGATTAACCCACTCTACGATAGCCTCATAAGCAGATATCGAACTGAATTTGAAGCCTTCCTTTCCCACACGTAATTTTGAACTCATTTGAAATTCGAAGTATTCCTACAGAAATTTTCACCAGTGGTGCTTTGTTACGTTTACACTTTAATCACCCATTTTTGTCTATTAGTCTTATTTCACCTTTCAAAAAAAAAACAGTTCGAGTCATTGGGTGCGTCAGGATTCTTTGCTACTCACTGTGCTTCAGAGTGTGTTCCTATATTTAGGCTCAGAATTGGGTGTTCTCTGAGAGGCTGCGCTCTTTTTTGTTTATTTGTGCGTATACGCCTGGATATATCACAGTTGAAATTGTATTTTTGTGTTCAGAGACACGAAGTTTTTCATGCAGTGTGGCATGAAAAGCATTTTTATTGCAATGCATTTTGCTTTTCGTTCAGATAGACGTATATGCTGTGAATGCTTTGATGAAGACATTTAATTTTGGAACCTTATGTCCAGTAAGGTCGAAGGTCAAGCATCGGTTATAACTCTCAAGAACATTGCGATTCCCTTCGGTATTATTTATTTATTTATTTATTTTTATTGATGCAGAAAATCTGTCGCTACTTTTCGAACTCTTCCTACCCTTCGTAACATCGCTTTTCCATTTGCAATGTTCACGTTTTAATTCCTCATTAAGGTCTTTTGCAAAAGACCTTCCTATATTTTTCAAGTTCAACAAGACAGCGTAACTATCTATCAATTTTTTTTTTTTTCGAGTACTCTTTATTTGTATTTTTCTCACAACATAAATAGCACCTTAGTTGCCCTGTTAATTGGGGAGAAACCAAACTGAATAGTACTGAATCGACATGTTCTTCAGTTTCCTATTCCTCACCCCCTCTACTGGGCTACAAATACTCGTCAGTAGCTTATACATATTTAAAAAAAAATAATATAATGCGCATGCTTTTCAGTTTCTTAAATAATAAGTTATTCTTTGTCTTCTTTATGTTCTTCTTGCATATCTCGCTCATCTGGCATAGCTTGTCGTGATGTACGTAGTGACCTGCTGTGTCTTTCACCACAGCATAACAATAAGTATAAAGCTGTCCCAGATGGTTTTCTTTTTTCTTTCTTTCTTTCTTTCTTCTTTTTTTTATTTCTTCAAGCGATGTGCTTGAACTTGAATATCATTTTCCACGATGGAAGAGCGCAGATGGATTGCAGACTTCGCTGTACCATTCACACTGGTCCATTATGGCCGGTCAGAGTGCATAGGGGAGGACATTGAATAAATGTCAAGCAGAAGCTGTTCGTACATCGAATAATAATAGCTATTTAACGTCTGGAGATAGTGGTGTGAGGCTTTTTTCATTCTTCCGGTGACTTGTTCCCGCCTTACGAATGTTTTTGTAGTTGCTGAAAAACTGAAATCTTCATGGCTAGTAGCAAGGTGGACTTTGAAGGCTTAATTACATGTTTACCGCTTTATGCATAATATGAGTAATATTACCACCTCTGTCCTTCTCACAACAGGGAAGAAGAAAAGTTATTTGTCTCCCCTTTCGGATACAGTTAATGCACGATAATACACACACATAAAATTTTCTACTTTACTGATAATCTAATTTCACTACCATAGTATGCGCAGTTATGTTCAGGTTCCTGTCTTTTCTACTTCATGGAATTCATGATATAAATGCTCTTTATATTTCTTAGCATCCCCCTTCCTCCCCATTGAGTGCTTTGCAAGTGATACAATGACAGCAGGATTGCACATGACGTAGTCCGGATGCGTCTTGTATAACTGGTTGGTGACAATGTTTATAGGCATACTAAGCATTTCCGGAGAGATGTCATTCACAGAAGGTATTTCACGTTTCGTAGCCGAAGTGGGTTGAACCAAATCTGTGCAGTCAAGGTTACACAAACAATTTTTATCCTTTCCATCTTAATTTCTATTCCGTCGTTCCCCCATATTTCGCCTCCTAAATGATAGGAGAACTGCGAACCGAGATATAAATAGAACCCGATAGTCAGGTCCTGATGTTGGACATAACCTTGCATCGCTTTTAATTCGTGAGTGAGGAATCATCCATTCGAGGTTTGTTTGCATAGCTCTTCTCCCTCGAGCTAAACTGAGAAGAAACGCACGAACCGAGAGGCCTCTTGTAGTTATGCGGGTGCCAAACCGCTAGGGGACTTTCGTGTATACCCTGGGAGGAGGCTGTTTTAGGGAGCAGAGTTGTAGTCCTTTTTTTTCTCTACTGTTTGACAGAATTTCGCCAGAAAAAGAAAAGAATGAAATTAGGAATTTAAATTGCGATTTAAAAATTCTCTTAAGAGTGCGATGCATGACAGAGAGAGAGAGAGAGAGAGAGAGAGAGAGAGCCGTGTTAGGGATATCTAAGTTATAAGGAAACAGTTAAGGGGATATTATCAGAGTTAATTTTAGGTAGGAACGAATTCCGGTCATGTTATGAGCTTGAAGATTTTTTTTTTTTTTTTTTTGAAGATTTTATTACCCAAATTTTGTAGGGGTGTCAAGGGAGATATATAATATCCCCCTTACTTTTAAGTAGTAGCAAAATAATTTTAATGAAGAAAATAATATAAATCACTGCGCTTCTCCGTTGTCTTTGTCGGAGTTTTATTTACAGCCGAATATCACGTGACACATATGGTAGTGAACCTGAAATTCATTCTTTATTAAAATGAAGATATTGTATATGGGAAAGGCTATTGTCAGCAAGCAAGGATGACGCTTGCCGACTGCCGCTTACTTTACTAAAGAACACATATACAGCCATGGTGCTGCCATCTTTTGGGAAGGTAGAAAAAATATTATTATTATCTTCTTCCGTTATATATGAAATATTACAAGTACTGTATTAAATTCTCCATTAAAACAAAATAATAAATCAGCGCGATTTTATTATTTTGTTTTAAAATGTCTTTATGCAAACATAAATGAGTTATTTTTAAGTGCTTAGATTAGATTTCGAACTTCCATTTATATCTGTGTTTTGGGGAATTAGCATACTTCTGAAAACTACTTTTTGATTTCTCCTTGTGACAACCAGCTCTGAGTGTGGGTCAAGTTCAAGTTCGCAGTGTCCACATTTACTTTAAACAGTCTTACGTATAAGAAGAGTAATCTATGAAATATATGGAATAAATATTTTTTGAGAAATATATTGGTTAGGGATAAATATAAGGAAAAATATGATATGAAATTGTACTTTAACGTCTAACGAACAAACAACCGAACTTTTTGGTGTTTCAGAAAGAGAACAAATTTTCTTCGCAAGTTCTTATTTATTATTATTTTTTTTTGTTTACTAAAGGTATTCAATATATAATGTCACCGCACAGAGAACGAACACTGATATACCTGAACGCTAATACAAAATGAAGATGTTTTATCCACGCACCTTTAAAAAAAACATGCATTTTGTATTTTGTATCAATTAATTCTGTACCGTCAGTATTGTAAGAAAGTCACAATAAATAAAGTGTTTATCCTTATTTATTTATTATCCTTTATATATTTATTTATCCATTACTCTTCTAGAAACTTAATTTTTTATTATACTCTGTGAACTCGTAAAATGCAAACACTATTACTTCCGCACCTATGTGTTCATCGGACAGTCTTTTGGCATCCACTTCTCCTTCATTCTTACGAGTACGAAACCAGATCCAGCGGAATAGGACTGTTAATCCTTATTAACGTGGTGTCCTTTGTCTATATATTGCGTGTGTTCTTCTGGTCTGATACGATATGAAATGTAACAACCGAACGGGCTAGCTCACCATTTGATTGAAAACACTCGACAGTGGTGGTTCCTCACGTCATAGGCGGGATCGAACCCGGGTCTTTCCAACCAAAGAATTCGTCTAGGCGTTTAAAACCATAATTCTTCCCTTCTGTTGTTAACGCGTGGAATTTATTTTGATTCAACTTTTCAGAGATTTCAGAGGAGGTTACGTAGCACTCTCAAGAGCGAAACTTGTCCTCTCGTTGGGTTTTTTACTTAGGTTTCGAATCTTGTCTGGAACTCGAGGCAGCCGTTAAAGGCTGTTTAACTACAGGTAAGTTCTTCGGTTTCATACAAAGACGGAAGTTTTTTTTTTCTTCCCAGAATAACAATACACGTGATTCATGACTTGTTCTTAAGAACTTTTATGTTGTTCCTAACCTATCGTTGATAACATTGCGTACAATATTATTTTATTTTGACTCGGCTTGATGCTTTTTCTCTTCGTTTTTAACGAAAATGCAGAATGTTTATAAAGAAGATTATGGAGCCACGTAATAACTTCTCACCACCACAACATTGGAAGTCTGACTAGCGAAATTGTGTGTAAATAAATAATAAACTCCGTAATGCCTTTTGATATCTCAGAGGGAGCAGTCAGAGAGCTTCTATAACCCTAACGAACTGAAGATGAGTTAGATTTATTTATTTATTTAGGGTATGATACAACTGCCGCGAGGCCCCTTTTACGTTGAAGTACAGCACCATCTCAATTCTCCCCGCCCCATTTTTACCCGGGCTTGGGACCGGCCTATAGCTGAAGAATCAAGCACATGGCTGGGTCTTAAGTATTCCTCACTGTAATCCGTGTACACACACATGAGGCCGGTTTGTCTGTTCTGGGGGAAGAAAAACCCGAGTTTCCGGGTGAAAAAAACTCCTACCTCCGTATGAGACCGGCTAACTCACCTTTCGTCGAAAGAGACAGATAAAGGTTCCTCACGTCACGGACGGGAATCGAACCCAGGTCTTTCCGACCAAAAGGCACCGACTGAGTTACGGAAAGACCTGGGTTCGATTCCCGTCCGTGACGTGAGGAACTTTTATCTGGTTCTCTCCACCTCCGTAGAGAGTTTCCTTTCCCGAAATTCGGGATGTTCATCCTGCAAAAACAGGCAAACCGGCACGTAGAACACGCAAGTAACAAACACAACTGTGGCCTCATAGTCTTAGTTGCTTCGGCCGTAATTACAAAAAAAAAACGGGCGGAAAAATAAAAAACCTGCTCCAGAAATCAACTAACTTGGGAACCGACTGAAAGTCCAGTAAATGTCACTCTAATCGCTGACTAGAATTGAAATTACAATAATCTTACCGCAGCCGATGTGTCCGATCTGAGAAAATTGCCAGTTATTTACGCAGATCACCTCTTTATGGGGGGCGGGAAGTACTTATTAAAAGTATACTTAGAAAAAAAAAAAAAAGAGCAAAGTTCGCAGTATATAGTGAAAAGGATTGGTTTTAGCCTCAGCGGACAAGTGGTCGCTGCTTGCAAATTAAAAAAAAGAAAAGTCGCTGAATATCATTGGTTTGCTGATCTGTGGGTGGAGGGAGGGGGGGGGAAAAAGAAAATTAAAAAAAAAAAATATTTCTGAACTTCACTTAGTCGAAACAAAATTTTATACTTTAAAAATACTTCACTTCTACACCCACCCTCATTTATTTTGAGTACTTAGCAGATAATTTTACTTGAGACATTCGTTCCTCGAAACTTTCCTGCGGATTTCAAAGACGTTTCTATTTGATGTGTGTGCGCGCGATCCATTGCTCTACGTTGCTCTCGGACGTTGGTCTGTGCTGACATCTAGCGTGTTGCATGTTTCTCTCTCTTCTGTGTTTACTGGATATTCTCTTCGTCGTGACACTCCGTTATATTTCAAATTTAAAATCAACAACGAATAACTTAAAATAAAAAAAAAATTAAAAAGTAAACAAAACAATAATGAAAACAATAATAAAAAAAGCGGTGAAAAGTGATAATCATATGCTATAAGAAATAAAAAGGGAAGGAGAAAAATTCTCCATCTAAATATTATGATAAATCAGTGTTAAGGGGAAAATAATACTGCCTTCGTTAATAATGGATGTAAACAGTCAGTAGATAGACAAGATCACAAATTATATTTTAATATCTGACGCAGCGATCAAATACACAAGTGATATTGGTTCTGTGTATTCCCTGCGATACGATCGTATACAAACTGTATCAGACAAATACAAACTGTATTCAGCAAATCTTTTGGCACTCAAATCATTGAGAAACATCGTCGATGTCCACTGAATAAATTTGTGATTGCGGCAAAGCGTAAAGCGTTTGTATACTGCTCGGGAAAAAGGCCAAATGCTCCGATTTTCTATTGTTCGTTGTGAATAACTGCCAAGGTTCCAATACGACTGTTAAAAATTCAGTTTCATTCTCTTCATAATTTTTTTAAATGAAATTCAGATAGATTTTGCAATTAGAAGAGAAGACATTATTTTAATATCTGTGTCTCCGTTGCGCTATGTAAGAACTGCCATTTCTTCATATTTCCCGGTGGAAGTGGTAAACGTTTCTGTTCGTGGATATTTTCCTTTGTTGCCGGAAGGTAAGAATGCTTGGTTTCTTTTGTTAAAAGTTTTCTCTCTTGTTGAAAAGGGAAAGGATGACCACTAATAAACTTTGAATTGAGAATTCAATACCAGGGTTGATATAATTTAGCGACTCTGCTTAGTCCACTCACGGAATGCAGAACTTGACGTTTTCTTGAAGAGAAGTTTGATGGCTTATGTGATGCTCTTTCTTGGTTTCATTACGAGTTTCTTAATTTTACTTGAGCTCGATGCACAGCCATCTTTGTTTACTGTAATTTTAATTGGAAAAAAATGTTTAAATTGAAAATTTATTTTTAACTCTAGCTACTAAATGAGTTTGTATAAAATTACTGTAAATAATATTTGATTATCTAAATTATTTATTTGGATATATTTGGAGTAATTTCTGACTTCATCTCGGAGAATTCAGATAAGGTTTCTTTGGATTGAGTTGAACACTTGGGTCTGAGATTATCAATAACATTTCCTAATGACACATCTTGTGAACGTTTCGACGTTTAAAATAGATGAAGACCAGAAAGAAGAAAAAAAAAGAAAATTATCATCATCCGTTCATTTATATTTTATTATATTTATATTTAATTATCTTTTCCAAGAGCAATGCTTAAGCATTGCTCTTGGAAAAGGACAACCGAAACGGTTGAGTAAGAGCAAAAAATAAATTCAAACTATAATTTGTAATTACAAAATAAACATCATTAATGTTCTTTGTGGTATAAATAAATAAATAAAATACAAGCAAACATCTGGTTGAAAATCACAGGAATTGAGAAGAACGAAGAAACAACAAAAAATCACAGTTATTTCCTTTAAGGTAAATAAATTCTTGATTCTTCCTTTGACAGTTGGGATTCATTCAATATAATTAAGCAACTGATAACTACTGATAACTGGTTTTTTTTTTTTTTTTTGCAAAATCATACATATCACTGAGATCCTATGTGGTTCTTGAAGTTCTGCATCTGAAGATTCTGCTTTCTAATATAAAATCCGTTCTTCCCTTGTACTGTAGAAACAGAAAAGGTGGAAGAGATGAAACTCTGTCTTCCAGAAGTTTTCTGTTTCTAATCAACAGCTTTTCTTATTCTCACAATACATCTTTGCTCAAATGCACTACCTCCTGGTGACGCGGGAAAAAAAAAACAAAAAAAAACAAAAGAGAGACAGAAAGAAAAGAAAAAAAAAAAAGAAAAGGAAAGTCTTCGCTTGTTACATATAAACAAGACGTGCGTTTCTTTAATTGCGTAAAAACTTTATCTGAAATTTTAATATTTTTTTTCTCCCATCAACTTTCGAGATGAGTCCTTTTTTCCCTTTCAAATAAATATCGTAATCAGTTTGCGACAGATCGTAACTATACGTAAAGATTTCTTTTATATGAACTTATTAAAGAAATATTAATTAAAAAGAATGAGATCGCATATTTAGTTTTTTAAAAAAGATCGGTCGTTGCTATTTTAAAAAACAATCTATAAAATCTGGTATTGCCGAACAGGAGATATTTTGCATCATCATACTTTTGCGCTAACAGTTTAATTACTCTGAACACAATTCTCCATCTCCCTCTAAGTGTGCATGTGTGTCAAGAATAGTGTCGCATGGCTACGTTGGCTTTGATATTCACTTTGATTAGATTGTGTTCTTCGCCTTATAATGTTCAGTATGAAATGAATAATCCATTTTGTTTTTTCTCGTCGGTTTCAAAAATCCCAGAAAAATGCCACTTTGTGAGTTTGGCTTCCGAATTAGATTATAAGTTTTACTTACAAAACAATCCCATACGTTCCTCTTCTAAACAAATATGCTTATTATAGAGATAAAAGTTGAATATCTTAATATTTCAGTGGTATGCCAGAACGTTATTAATATGATTATTATTACACAATTTATAATGGAAACAATATTAAAGTAAGCATAAGACTTTTTACTTATATATATATATATATATATATATATATATATATATATATATATATATACACTAGGGGTTTCTCTCCCCCCCCCCCCCTTGAGTTCCGGACTGGTAGGCCGGTTCTCCTTGAATTCTGATGACTCGAATTTTGAAGACTCGACACTCAGGGTAGCCCCTGAGTTTCAAAACGTTTCAAATAACTTGACAAAAAAAAACGTGACACAAAAACGTTTCATAAAAAGGCTTATCATTTTATATTTATACGGTATGTGTGTGTGTGTGTGTGTGTGTGTGTGTGTGTGTGTGTGTGTGTGTGTGTGTGTGTGTGTGTGTGTGTGTGTGTGAGAGAGAGAGAGAGAGAGACTTTATTTATTTATTTTTTAATCGGGTAAACCAGAACACCTGGACGAAACTTTTCTCTAAACCACAATCCAAGACGACAAACTACACTAAGAACCAACCAGCCTCAACAACGAACTAGTTCATTGCGAGGAGGGGGGGGGGGGGAACTGGCGATTGCAGTGTATCTGTTACGCGTTGTTCTGTGACCTAATATGTATATGTATAACGAATCTCTGATCCGACGAAACAGCACGTAATGCGATGTTTCGTCCCCATTCGCTTATGTTTATTCACCCTCAAAGTACTCTTCATATTTTTTTACTGTTCTTCATTTTTTTTGTTTGTTTTTATTCATGCACAAACGATAGCAATTTAATGATACTAATTGTCATCGAAATTGCTAATCTCTTAAGTCATAATATTAAATGTCAAAGATCAACAATAACGCCAGTAATAATAATAATAATAATAATAATAATAATAATAATAATAATAATAATAATAAAGCCGACATTTGGAAGTTAGCTGCATTCTAATTTTTAACTTGTCGTCCTTTATAATTAACTTTCGTTAAATTTAGTAAAAAACTCTAATAACAGCATATACAAAATACAAAATACTTATCACACACGCCTTACCGTAGGGAATTGGCTATCAGACTTCCATTGCCCGAGTTGAGAAGAGGTGGAGTGCCCTTAAAGACTCTCACTGTGTCCCTATGCACATGCACCGTAGGGAGGTTTTTATTCTGACTCACAGGCATTGCTGTTCTCAGTGATTTGTGCGACTCAACAGCACCAGTAATGAGCTACTCTGTGAGATGAATTAATTTCCAAGTTTGAACTCTCAGTTAGGGCTAGGGGGGGGGGTTACTAGCAGCTAGTATTAGTTTAGATTTAAGGGCGTATGTAAGCTAGGTTTAAATGAGAGTCAATAATAATCATGTGCTTGGTCAAATATTTAAAAATTCAGTATAGGTGCAAATTTTAGGCCAAATCTAAGGCAGGCGCTTGTCCTTGCGTTAGCGACATAAAAATCAGGCGATAACCTAAATAATCTAGGTATTGATATTGCACTGGCCAGTATGGTCATACTGTGGTAACTGCATGAACTGAACGACTTTAGGTTCATGTACCACGGGACATTAAGGACTGAGCGACTATTACCAAAAAGATGATCAAGACTTTCACTCGGTGTATATCGCAAGCCTAATCACACAGGTCGTTACGTACATTCACCATCTGTACACCACAAAAAACTAGTTATTATTCATACACTTATTGCTATATTAACTGTCACCGAAAAATTTAGTGCGGTTAACAATAGCAATTAGTGATAATAATATAATTAAGTATTCTGTACTTCTAATTATGATTTTACTAACATGTCAATATTATTACTAATGTATTGTCTGATTTACATCAATTAACGATTCAGATATCTGTCCTAAACATTGTACTTTATTATTATTTTTACTTCATTAACTTGTTATTCCCCCCCCCCTCCCAACTCAGCTAAGTGCAGTACAACTTAGATATCTATATTGTATATTATTCTTTCTCGTGCAGATGAGTAAAGTTGAGAGCTATAATTGATTATTGGCCTGACAAGTGATCTAACAGAAATCTTCTGAGCTTTGCTAGTTGTCTTACGAATATGATTTTTGAATATTTTTCATTGTCTATGTCTATATACATATTGTCTTGCATACCATAGGTTTGCTATCGTTGGCCTAAGCAATTCCATCAGAAGTGGAAATAGGCGATGAGTTGCTCCCTGGCTGATCGAATAACAAGAACAATCATCACTTAATAATAACTTTTATTATTAAGTGAGATCTAGCATTTTTACGGAAACATCCTCCAACATTTCAAATAATCATATATTATTTCATTTAATTTATTCATTTTTCCTGCTATTTAAAAGAATTGCTTCGCATTCGTGAACATCTGTAACCTCAGTATGAAAAAAAAAAAAAAAAACCGTAAAATGATTGTGCTTCTCTTTGTAAGTTGTATTACAGAACTCGCCTGTGAGTTTCTACAATATGCTATGCTGTGCTGCCATCTATCGACAGATACGGAAATGTATTTAAAGAGAAGAATGACGGGAACTTTTCTTTTGATAGTACCCTATTGTTTTATTATTGAATTTTATTTTTGTTAAGAACTCGCAGTTCTTAAGTGTTTTTATTTCTTTGTGTAGTATTTAAAATTCATCGTAAAATATATCAATGACGATTAGACGCTATTAGTTTTCCCTACCCAAATTGCGCAATATTCATCCTCATGTTTCCTACTTTTCCTATTTTTATGTCATATTTTATGCTCAATAACATGGAGTCTAAATATTTGGTATGACAGACTATGAAAATAAATAAAGAGAAAATAAGCAATCACGGTGCCTTAGCAATTAGAATGGGTAATTGAACGTTGAAAAAGCTCTTATAAATACCTTAGCGACATAGAGGGGAGTGGTATTCAGATCTTTCCACCGAAAGAGTATCATCATGACCAACCGAGCTGCAATTGCTGAATAATAAATATGTTAAATAATTTGCATACTTCTATGTACATCGTGCGTATGCAAATTATTTAGTGTTTTAGTTTCTCCTGAATAGAAGTCACCGTCGGAAGTCACATACGAGTGCAAACCCATACATTGTAATAATGCATTGCATTTGTGCAAACAAATACGCTCTCTGGCAAGTAGATTAGAAGCTCAACCACAGTTTCCGTACTAAATAGAAGAATTAATTTTTATTAATAGAATATTAATTTTTAATAATTCTGCTTGCAAATAATATTTTAAGTTATTCTAGCAGGCTACGGCACTTCCCGCTACCCATATTATGTTCTGCTAATATTAGAGCATCGTGCATTGAAATGGAGGCGAGAAACCAACTCTTCCATCTTTTTACGTAACTGTGCAAAAGATGTAAATCTGAGTTCTCCTGAGTTCAGATTACACCATAGTAAGATTATTATAACACCACAATATGCGACTTTAACAAATTTTAAGCTGACAACATCTTGTGTTCCTACGTATTATTGCGCTAAAAAATAAGAGCTTCCTCTAGAGAAAAATCTTGCAATCTCTCCCCCTCTCTCTCTCTCTGTCTGTCTCTCTGATATTGGTTAACTTTCTGTTTATAACTATAAATCTAATTCTCATGATACGAGAGAATTTGATTCCAGGTTTTATCAGCCGAAGGTTGTCATCGATACCGACTACCGACGGTAGCTCTCCGAGTTATATAAAATTTGTCCCGATGCATAAGGCCATGCTGTGAAACAAATGCATTATATCAAATGTGTGTGTGATCTCCGCCTGACCTGTCTGCGTTATCGGATGAAAAACTTCCATCTTCGCTTTATTTTCTTAAGAAAGGCTTAGAAAATATTCCTCACTTGTAAAGAATCAAACTTAGTCTTTATCAACCAAAGAGTCATTCTTCCAGTTGCACTGTGGACGTGTTGAATGCAAATCGGAGTCTTCTGACCACATTACATTTTTCCAAGCTTGTTTCCGATTTCCTCCTCAAGAGTTACATATGCAGATTGATTTCAGCATAAATTGAAGTAGCAGCGAACTTCTGCATATTTGAATGACGATTTAACATTTTAAGCTTGCTAGGGCGACAGGCAATCATTTCGGATGATTATTTCGTTTGCAGGTTTTCCGTTTAAACCACTTAAATTAAAATAAAAAAAAATGACAAGAAAACGAGCCCAAGGAACAGCAACAAAAAATAATAACAAATAAATAAAAGAGGAAAAGACAACTTAAAGGAGGAACAGTTCGTTTTAATGGGCTATCAGATTTAGAAATACCGTGATATGATAAAGGTGAAAATGGGCATCCCCCCCCCCACACACACACAATTTACAGTACTACTTTGATTTTTCACCTCATTTTCTGTAGTAAATAACGATGAAAGCAAAGGAAGTAAAATGTTTCTTCCATTTTAAATTTTAGTTTTTATCGAGACATAGATGGATTTTTACGGCGTTATGTCACTCTAACGAATTCCGTTATTTATCTTTATAAAATGAAAATGAAGATGCGTCGCCCATAACGCTGTGTGTTGATCACGTGATGAATTATCATCTATTCATATATTCCTTCCTGCTTATATACAGGAATATAAATTGATATCAGTGATAACACATTTTCCTACTACTGCAAGTGAAAATTGATAGGAAAGGAAATGGACGGGAGAAATAAATAAGTATTCAATCAAATTGGTGTTTGCGAAATACAAGTTGGTATTCAGTTGTGCGAAAGTTGCTTAAAAAAGCATTCGCTTTCTTTATGTTTATTCAGGGATGAACAAACATGAAGAATGAATCTTGACTGTTCATATTTGAATTTGAACGACCAAGATTTGATCCAAATTCAAATCCATCTAATGTACGTTACACATTATTAATCCCTTCTCACATTTCGATTGCTTGATTCTCGCCTCTATCTGAGAAAGTGAGTAACAAACTCTTCTAAAATGTATCATAATACTGTCAGGGAGAGAATAAATAAATAAATAAAAACATCCCCAGCAGCTAATGAACAGAACTATGATTTATCTTTAATAACGACTCAACACTTCTCGTTTATCTAGTTTTAATTTTTTAGGGTTACATTCCATACACAACTCCACTCTTTCTGTTCTCATTCGTTTTAGAAAACAAGAGCGTACAAATTATGTAGCGCCAACTGACAAATCATCCTACAAGCTGTTGGATGTACTGTTGGCCACGGGGAGCCCTACTGTTTCGCGCAAGCAACATGGCTACTCCGTTTGAATCATCTTTTATCACTAATGATAGCTTGATCACAAATAATATGCCGAGTAACTAAAATATTACACGACAATCGAAAAACGTTTGTAGGATCTATATTTATTTAATTTTTATTGTTTTTAAGGTATATTATTATTGAATAATGATTTAACACTTTCGAAAAGTTATCTTTTATTACATGTATTTTACGGTTGGTTAGGAATGTTTCTTTCTCTTGTAACGTGCACCCGTGCAGATCAGCCATCTTCGAGATTCTCTGATACAGAGTTGGCACAGTTTTCCTTCTGGAAACTCCGATTTTTCATCCCGCAGATAGCTGGCTAGAAAAACACACGTGGTTAACAAACATAATACACTGACCTCTACAGTCTTCAAAAGAACTTCGGGATTCAGCTACTTTTCCACGAACACATTTCGGTCAACTTCCTGAATCCTCTGCACATTCACCTCTAAATGTTTTGGGTATCTTTGCTAGTTTTAATATAAACCAAATTTGCATCAGGGCATAATTCAATGACTCGTTGCTACTTTATTTGTTTGCATATTACCTTTTAAATGTCATTAGCAGTAGCTACGAAGACGAAAATTTGTTAAATGTGCCAATCACAATACTGTTTCGTATACTGCACTATTATGCTCTATGTACGATATGTGTTATCTTAATACATTTTGTAAATCAGTTGAGTTATTGTTCCCGGTTATGCACATGTCTTTTGTATAATTTTCAAATGATTTTTAATGAGATAATTCCGAATAAAATTTCCTCTATTTATTATAAGAAACCCTGTTGAAAGACTTCAGTGGATATCAACACCTTTCTGAACAGCCGACTGACGTGGAGGCCTCTGGCAGAGGTGATCTTTGCTATTTTGGCCCAATTACATTTATTTTAGTTATCAGTCCTGTTATATAAAAAAAGGTTCGATTTTTGAGTGCACAATTTAGCATTCAACATCATTAGTATGATTCAGAATCGTGGTCTTGTTACTGATAAATATGCGCGTTATTTGGAGTGCGGATTCCCCACCTATACCGGTAGGGATGGCTACACATAAATACTAAAACATGACGTTACTATTGTTTCATTTAGATGGAACATTTTCGTCTATTCAGTGCACAAAATTTTGCTCTCTATTACTAAAGAACTTTTTTTTTTTAATAAAAAAAAAACAACTTAAAACAGAAGCACTGTAGAAAATATTTAAATAGCAAGACGCCTTTGCGCACCCAAACGTATATAATTTTTTTCCCCTTTCGGTTTCGGTGTTTAAGGTTTAACTTTTCATGCCTTCACGTTAGGGAGCGCCACGTTAAAACTTCACATCGCATGATTCATTCTTAAACAGAATTTTCTGCTTCGCTTTTTCCATTTTTGTAAAGAAAGGTAATAAAAATAATATTTTTCGCTGAATTTTTCCAGCACGAATCGTAATGCAGAAATTCTTCTAGGAAGTAACATGTCATACACACATTCACGCAACAGAATACTGTGTGTGTGTGCTGCCATCCCTCTCTCTCTCTTTCTCATTAATCGTAAACGAAACATGTTCCGTAAGCGAAACATGTTCCGTAAACGAAATCATACCAGAAACTAAATTAAACTTTAGATTTAATTTATCTTTTCAGCGTGGTTTCGTTCTCAATTAGTTATCTGCAACTAATGATACTGCAGTTTCTTTTCTTCCGCTTTCTTATTCAGTGTGTTTCACTATGGCAAATTTAATCTGGGTTGAGCCACGCCAGTTTCTGGCTGTAGCGTCGTGATAACGTGCAGATATGGAATTTTACATGTCTTCTGTTGGAATGCACGGTCCGCGTGCTTTAGTTGATCACTCCTGTTATTCACGTTGGAAAGCAGGCTGCTTGATTAGCTATGGATGCTACTAATTAATAGCTTCAAATGAATGAGCAGAAATCAAAATATTCCTAGTTCACGATGAGTCCGTTGTACAAGCAAAAGATGCTCCATTCAGATACAAACAACTGATCAATAACCAGGCGCATCGAGGAAATGCGGCTTTGAAGCGCGTAGGCAGGCCTTGAAAAAATTTGCACTGGCTCACCAGTCAGGCAAATATCTCACTCGTCAGATGTTGGCTTAGATGTATTCTACCACGGTCGCCTGATGTATTATAGGCACGTGTTTATTCCTGGATGTGGTCCGTTTATAAGCTTTGTCTGCGGCTAATTTTAACTGTGTATAATTATCAGTGTTGAAGCAAATATGGTACCTTCTCATATATTTAGTATGTTTATCAGTCTGTGAAGAAAAAAATCACGCATTTTATAAGTAATACAAAATCATTTATTATTATTAATATTCACTATAATCTCAATCCTAACTGTTATGCCTTTAATTGCTTTTATGGAAATTTAAATTAAAATCAATATAACGAAATATTTTCGGAAAATAAGTACTTCTTTCTCAAATTTCGAAGTTTTTTAATATTCAGTATTAACGGTCAAATTCTACGTATTCCACCACTGAGTAAGAAATAAGGTAATTACCGCTGTTCGCTGTTTATCTCTTTTACGTTATCTGTTTTGGTTACCTCGTGGCATGACTGAGCACTCTATAAAATAAAATGATTTGCACGTATCCCAATCCTTTCACTGGTCGTATGCCGTTACAACAAAATCAGTAATTACCGACAGAACAGGTATTTGTAATGCCATAAGTAACGGGAAATATCCGGTGTGTTATAAGCCTATTAGATTATTGTATCACCAAATATGGCTTTAAATTTCACAGCACCTCCTACCAACGAAAAGTTGGGAACTTATGAGCACATTAGCGTTAGGCGAGCTAAGAATTAAATGTCATGAGATATGATCGGGATACCAAACGGCAAGAGTATTTTAATGCGGCTGTTCAGGCATGTTATTTGCTCCAATTAGCAAAATAATAAACTTCCAGTAAACTATTATGATCATCTGCTGCCTAAAGATTTTCAATATCCACAAATGTGGGATTCTAATCCACCTTTTGTAGAAAAGCGGAGGTTTCATCCACTGCTACAAATCAAGGTCGTCGTCCCTTCCCTTCATAATTAATGAAAAATGTAAGCGTTATAACCAAACGACACTGTAAACAGAATGACGGTATTCTCTTCGCAACCGCAAATCACTTGTTATGAAGTGGTTTGTTGCATTTATCTTTATGAAAGGAATTCAAATAACTGATAAAAAGAAGAAAAAACTTACGCGAATATTATCTTCATATAATTCTCAATATTATGAAAATTTATAAAATAAAAAGTGTCTCTTTTTAAATTGTACATGTTTTGGTCATAAAGTATTACAAAATAAAGATTTATTGTTACAAAGACCATATATTTACAACGTACTTAAACTCTTACAAATTGCCTACCGGTTTCGCTAGTAACTGACCAGCTTTCTCAAGGCTTGCATAGTACAAAAAAGAGGTAAATGCAAAAAAAGGTTTCAAAATACAAAGACCGTTAGTACCTGTTAGGTAGCTAGGGTGACACGTTCGTGTGACATAACTACTCAGCATCATGAACACGCGTTACATGCAAACGCGTAATATGATTATTTGCGTACTGTAGCTCTGTTGAACTGAGGGAGTTAATTAGATTTTTCCAGGAATCGTTCAGAATGGCCCTTGATTTCTGTTTAGGTTACTTCCCGTACGTAGTACAACTGCCGCTTCTTTAAATACTCGATGTCTGTAATCCTCGTCCACGTAGGGCATGGAGCTGTTATTCCAGTCTATAGTGTGGTTCGAAGTTGAAAAGTGATGTGCCAATCCTGAGGTGATCGTTCTGTTGTGATTAACATCGCCTATATGTTCTTTCTGTCTTATTTCCAGGCTTCTCGAAGTCTGTCCGATGTAGGAAAGACCGCACGTGCATGGAATATTATACACACCTGGATATTTATAAAATGGCACACTGTCTTTAGGGGATCTTAGGACCTGTCTTATGCTATTTGTTGGTTTAAATACAACCCTGATGTTATGTGTCTTTAACAATCTTGCAATTTTTGTTGAAGTTGAACCTATAAAGGGGATGACTGCTGTTGAGATATGCTGGGCGACTGTTCTTTCTTGTTGGTTATCTATGTATAGAAATTTGTTGATGATGTGTCTAGGATAACCATTTTGTGATAGAGTTGTAGCTATTTGAGACAGTTCTGTTTGAACTTCTTCCTCGTCAGAGATAAATTTTCTAGCTCGATTTCTTAGCATGTGGATGATGCTGTGTTTCTGTGACCTATGATGGTTAGAAGAGTAATGTAGATATCTTCCCGTGTCGGTTGGTTTTTTGTAAATCGACAGTTTGATGCTGTTTCCTTGTCTTTTTACTAGTAAGTCCAAGAAGTGTAGCTGTTCGTTATTTTCTACTTCTAGAGTAAATTTTATTTTATGTGGAGTGCATTGATTCTGTTAACAAACAGATGTAGGCTTTCTAAGTTGTCTTTCCATATGATGAAGATGGAGAAATTTGAAGATGAAATATTCACCAGCATTACTCCTAAACCTTCTATATGGTGGAGATATGCGGATGACATCTTCATCATATGAAAAGACAACTTAGAAAGCCTACATCTGTTTGTTAACAGAATCAATGCACTCCACAATAAAATAAAATTTACTCTAGAAGTAGAAAATAACGAACAGCTACACTTCTTGGACTTACTAGTAAAAAGACAAGGAAACAGCATCAAACTGTCGATTTACAAAAAACCAACCGACACGGGAAGATATCTACATTACTCTTCTAACCATCATAGGTCACAGAAACACAGCATCATCCACATGCTAAGAAATCGAGCTAGAAAATTTATCTCTGACGAGGAAGAAGTTCAAACAGAACTGTCTCAAATAGCTACAACTCTATCACAAAATGGTTATCCTAGACACATCATCAACAAATTTCTATACATAGATAACCAACAAGAAAGAACAGTCGCCCAGCATATCTCAACAGCAGTCATCCCCTTTATAGGTTCAACTTCAACAAAAATTGCAAGATTGTTAAAGACACATAACATCAGGGTTGTATTTAAACCAACAAATAGCATAAGACAGGTCCTAAGATCCCCTAAAGACAGTGTGCCATTTTATAAATATCCAGGTGTGTATAATATTCCATGCACGTGCGGTCTTTCCTACATCGGACAGACTTCGAGAAGCCTGGAAATAAGACAGAAAGAACATATAGGCGATGTTAATCACAACAGAACGATCACCTCAGGATTGGCACATCACTTTTCAACTTCGAACCACACTATAGACTGGAATAACAGCTCCATGCCCTACGTGGACGAGGATTACAGACATCGAGTATTTAAAGAAGCGGCAGTTGTACTACGTACGGGAAGTAACCTAAACAGAAATCAAGGGCCATTCTGAACGATTCCTGGAAAAATCTAATTAACTCCCTCAGTTCAACAGAGCTACAGTACGCAAATAATCATATTACGCGTTTGCATGTAACGCGTGTTCATGATGCTGAGTAGTTATGTCACGCGAACGTGTCACCCTAGCTACCTAACAGGTAGCTAGGGTGACACCTAACGGTTCTTTGTATTTTGAAACGGTTCTAACGGTTCTTTGTCACCTAACGGTTCTTTGTATTTTGAAACCTTTTTTTGCATTTACCTCTTTTTTGTACTATGCAAGCCTTGAGAAAGCTGGTCAGTTACTAGCGAAACCGGTAGGCAATTTGTAAGAGCTTAAGTACGATGTAAATATATGGTCTTTGTAACAATAAATCTTTATTTTGTAGTGTCTCTTTTTATTTTATATTTTCATCCCAACTATGCTGTTTCGGCTTAGTTGGAAAGAACCCGGGTTTCAGTGGGACGCGTAGAACCTTAATCCTGTTACAGAAGTGAGATGATCCTCCCCTCCTTTAAACTCGGGTTTTTCATCCCGCAAATCGGTCAGGTGAACACACGCACTTTACACACAAAAATATATCGTTAGGCGTAAGACTAACTACCTTATTCTAAAATTATGGTTTTCGAAAACTAGTCTGTTAACATTGTGGGTCTTAAAAGTCTGTAAGTACCGTAGATTATTATTAATTTTTGGTAGTTGAAAGATCCCTCCCCTTTACTGCTTATCGGTCCTACGCTACTTGGCACTCGCTTCATCTCCGCTTGTGATTCGTGGCGTGACTCGCGATCCTCTACGCTTTTATCCGTCCGCTAACGTCTTTTATTCCTCAAAGGGAGTAGATGAGGCCATTTACCCCTAATTAACTTTTGAAGACTAATGGGCAGCCAGTTTCCACCCTCAGTCATCATAGATAACCGGCTATCCAAGGCTGTCAGCGTATATTGCGCTATCATTGGTGCAATGGCGTCGAGAGTTTTTCTTAATAGTGTGGATTTCACTTACGTCTGTATTTTGTAACAAATGGTTTAAATTAAGCCATTTTCCGAGGAAATGAAATTCAGACTTGTTTGATTTGTATAAAATGGAATTATTTCCTTTCAACTCGTCCGAGTTAATCCTTATTCAAATCTTCTCCTACGAAGAACTTTTACCACACAGTCGGGAAATTTTTGTGGCTTCTCTGATTTCAGAACTAAAATCAAAAATGAAACGTTCTGAAGTTAATGTTTTACCAGAACACGACTTATGTGATTAAAGGGGTACTTTGAGACTCCCGGCCCCTCCTCCCAAGAATAATATTCATAAATATTGGATTCCTATAGGGAAAAAAAAGTATTCATATTAATCAAAAGAAAAATATCTTATCCTAAATATCTCACGGAATGCAACTGAACTGCACTGTATATTTATTCTTTATTATTATTATTATTATTATTATTATTATTATTTACTAAAAAATAATTTGTGGCATAAGTTGGACTAGAATGCAGAATTTTTGGAAGGGACCAGCACTTGACCACTCAACTTGCGGTGTAAGCAGAACCTATTTTTGCCATGGAAACAAATCACTGGGAGCGAATGTTCAAGTTGTTATATTCTCATGCTTTGGGAGAATTTGTGGTGAAAGAAAAAAAAAAGTTGGACGGGGAATGGATGTAGCTCAAATCCAAAACTGTTATTTATCATCATGATGTATTCCCGGTTATATTATCCAATTAGTAAAGTGTTCTGAAAGGGATATACTTAATAAAGTGGTGATGAGATTTGCTTTCGTATAAGAGGAATGTGTATAATTTAATACACCACGAAAAGATCTGATGTCGACAATGACGAATTCCCAATATCTTCGAACATATGAGCTTATTTCGAAACACCAGACTTTTCCAGAAAAGCTTCATGAAATTCATGTTTCTTTTTTGTTTTGTTTTAGTCATCATTTTTCTGTGCGCAGACTAAAACGAACAACAAAAAAAGGAACATCTTTGTCTGGTCATATTTATAGTTTCTCTTGTTGATTTTCTGTTCTTCATTTTATTCATTATATTTTGCAGTTCTAACATTTTAATATTTTCTGTTACGTCATTCTGTGCATTTTTACTTCTTTATAATCATCAATCTAACGATTCTGAAAATGGGTTGCCCATCTTTCTACATCTTTTTTTATTTTTTCACATTTTTTTTTATTTATCATCATCATCATCAAGCGTATCAAGGATTTAAGCCTAGCATGGCCTGTTCCGGCCTTAGACGTCATCGTTGAATCATTTAAGAGGACGTCCTGGTTTTCTTTTTCCTAATGGCTTGTACTTTAAGGCTTGTTTTGGTAATCTTTCTGTTTTCATTCTTTCAAAGTGTTCCATCCATTTATGTTTATATTTTTTAATTTTTTATATTACTGGTTCTTGGTTTAATTCTTTCATAATTTCTTCGTTTCTTTTGTGATCAAATAGAGTATACTTTGCAATTTTTCTCATAAACTTCATTTCTGCTGTTATTAATCTTTGTTTGTCTTTTTGTTTTATTGTCCAGATTTCATTTCCATTTCTCTGTTTCAGTTGTGTAGTTCCCTTTTACTTTTACATCTACTCGTTATTCCTAAGCTTTCTCTTGTTACTTTTATCAGGATATGTTATATATTTTCCCATTTCTCTATGTGATTTGATTCTTCTGTAGCTTTTAAGATCACTGCATTATTGATACTGCTGTTTAATTCTAAAATATTGAAGCGAAAAAATTTTGTAACTTTGTTGATAAGCATTTTCTATTTTTTTTTTTTAATCATTTTATCGGTTTAAATTGAATTTTGTTATCATCATAATTATATGATAACAAAATTCAGAATATTATAGAAGAATATTATTCAAAACCTCGATATGCTCAATCTAGGATTAAATCAGCCTAAAATTTGAAATTATGTAATCGATAATTCATTTGTCATCCAGGTGATCATGAATAATATGACAAATAATGTAATTCTAATGGTATGAAGGTCAGCATTAAAAAGACAAAGACAATGAAAATAGGTAGAATTGTTGAAAATTTCCACTGTTTTGTGAATGGAGAACCTGTGGAATAAGTGAAACATTTCAGCTACTTAGGCACGATTTTTAGTGAAGATGGTAAATTAAATATGGAAATAGACAACAGAATCAATAAAGCTGGTATGGTAGGAAGTCAACTGAATAAATTCATATGGAATAAGAGAGAAATTAGTCGGAACACTAAATTAGCTGTATAGAAGACAGTGTTCAAACCAGTTTTAACTTATGGATCTGAGAGCTAGTTTAGAGGTAAAACACTTGACCAAAGACTAGAGACCGCAGATATGACAGTCCTGAGGAAGATTAGAGGCGTGAACAGATGGCATCAATGGCAATATCAATATTAAAAACTAGGATATTTAGGAAAGAACTTGACATTGTCAGCATCCAGAAATTAGCTGAGCTAATCTCAGGTGGTACTTATGGTCACTTTAAACAGAATGAGAGATGAAAGATTAGCAAAACAAGTGTTCTCTGCAAGGTTGGCAGGAAAAAGACCCAAGGGAAGACCAAGATATAGGTGGATTGATACAGTAAAAAGTGCCTTAGAAGACAGAAATATAAGACCTGATAATATTGGAGTCTTGACAGGTAATAGATTGATTTGGAGGAAAATTGTTGCAATGAAGTAAGTTTTTCATGTAGTACTATCATTATAACCTGTACGCCTGGTGAGATCACATGGAATTCTAATAATAAGTTCATTATTTGTCATATTATTATAAATTACAAATCTCATTTCGCTTCCATTACGATTATAGATGTCTTCATTAAATTTACGTATGTTTGTTTTAGAATTTTCTGTTTCCTGTTTTGGCCGTTAAATCTATTAATAAATAAAACTAATAACTATTAGTTTTACTAGATAAAACTAATTGGTTTAGTGGTCAACACGTTCCTCTTCTTTATGTTACAGTTTCATTATTTATATATTCTTTTATCCAATATCATTTACATTTTCCGAAGGTCATGATCTTTTTTCTTGGCTTTCCTTTGGTTCAGACTTGAAAGGAATCTAATTTCCCCAAGACAGTTTACTAGCTTGTTGCCGAGTAACACTCCAGTGGTAGGGTTGCTACTACCTATAGCCTCTAGACAGGCATTTCTAATACTTTCAGTGCTAGGGTTATACCGCCCATACTCGTTTTACAGAACTACTTACATGGCGGTTATTTAAATATTTCAGTATGATTTGCTATAGGAATATTTTGCATGGGAACCGGTTATATATGTGCATAACGGATTACTCCAATTCAAAATATTTAGCTTTATGTTTATTATTTATTTATTTTTCTTTGCAACATTCGTTGCGTCACAAGAGCACTTGCACATCATTTAACTCTCTTCATTATTAAAATACAGTGTGTTCCATTTTTGTAATCATTCAGCACGAGGCAGAAAAACAGGACAGTTACTGAGTACATCGTAATTCTTATCAAAATCATCAAAAGATCTATGACAGATTTGTTTTCTTTTCTTTGAAAGTGGTAAGAGAAAAAAAATACATTTTTAATCATAATCATACCAAAATGTCACCGGTAGCTAACGAATGGCAATAATAGTAAGCCGAAAGATTATCCATAAGCATCCGTTAGATAAACGGAAGTTAAAAGTTGAAAGTGTCAACTTCTGCTGCTAACCGGAAGTTGAATTTTTTTTTGACTTCCAGTTAGCGGAAATTAAAATCTGGGATAAAATATTATCTTGATCATGAATGAAGATCGGGATATTTTCTTTTCACGTAATTATACTGTTTATGGATAGAAAAACAATCGAAAAAAGTCTTGTTTTGTATTTCATTATAAAACTTTCATTTCAAATAACTTGAAATTTGCTTTTATTATCCTTCTTAGAAGTACAAAAACGTAAATGATTCATCTTTCTTACAATTACACAATGGGGAGAGTTGAGATAACCATGAAGTTTTATTTTTTTTTATCACTAGAAAAGAATTTGTTATGATACGTAATTAACTATCAGTGAGCCTCTGTTCAGTTACCTGCAGGTTATTCCAAAGTTATTTAAGTTTATAATTACTATTTGGGATGAGAGTGATAAAGACTAGCTTCTACTAAAGATTTGTGGCGTGTTTTGTGCTGTTCAAGGAAAAGAAAAAAAAATCCTTAATAAGATAGCGCACTTCAACGTACGGATGTTCACTTAGGATCCCAAAAGCAAGGAAAAGTGCCAATTAGCGCCTAATCTGCTCTGTACTGAGGGAAGTAGCAACAGCACGGGCGAACTCGAAATTAGATTCCTATGATTTAATTGTCTGCTTCGGGTTACTGCGAGAGTCCCGCCGGCGATTGACGCTGCCTGATTATGTTCGTTGGCGGTGATGTTTCAGTTGTGCAGGCTGTCACGTGGTACTGAATAGGAGCCTTAGTGATCATATTTCCTGAGTACAACCTGGACAAAGCAGTTCAGGATCAAGAACACGCTCAATCATTGGCCTTGTTAAACACATTTTTGTTGTCATGGCAACACATCCCTAGACCGTTCCTCCACTAGGTTTGTTCTGCTTTCTTATAGATCTTTTAGATAACCCGAGCTTTTGGCCATCATTATGAAACTTTTTTTTGTCATCATGAATTTGTAGACTACTCGTTCGTAGACATGATTAAAACCCAATGTTCTTTTCCAATAATAAAACATCATTAGCGAATGTCTCTTTGTTTTTATTCATTTTTTCCCCTTCTTTCTTCTAGAATTTTTGACAGAGGATAAATCCTCCAACCAAGCACTAAAACTTGGTCTTGAACTGGCACTGAAAGAGCGCAACGTAGTCCTTCGAGAAAACGCCGTTGCTGTCCAACAGAAGATCAGCGCCTTAAGACAGTACAGCGAGATGAAAAACGAGAGGGACAGAGCCATCGCAAGTCTCGAGAGCATTTCTCCGAAAGCAAACAATCGGTAAGTGACTGTTCCTGTTTCTGGATTGTGGTAAGGTGCATTTCTGTGTTTAGTAGCAGAATACGTACAAGCAGAACTTTCGCTACCTGCATTTTTACACCATTTTGCAAACTTACTAACATTATGAGTACTTGCTAATAAATAAACGCAAGGAAATAGATAATAACAGTTCACCTGGAACCAACAAATTCCATCCTAAGCGACAACATATTTTACAAATATGGACACTTGCTATCTTTTCACAAGACGAGTTGCAGCTTCTAGTGAAAGATATTGCAACTCATCTCATACCAAGGCTTGGGATGCTTTCATTGTACATTGCAAATTTGTTCTATTTTATATATTCAGCCTTCTTATATAGCATTTATTATTATTTTATTTTATTTTTTTGTAGTGATGCAGATGGAAATGGGGCACCGTCTCCTCCCGGGCCAGCTGACAGCGAATCATCCTCTCCCACAAAATATCCTGAAAAAGCATGTTTTACAGAGACGTTCACAGAACCAGTAGAGGAAGTTGTAAGTAACTGCTGTCTTTTCTTTGCTATAGTTTTTAAACTGTCGATTATATTTTTTACGATTTAGTTACGATGTTTTCTCTTTCTTGCTTCATTTGTAAACGCTTTCTGCGTAATTGAATATTTCACTCATTTGAATCACTTTAGAAGCTATTTGTACTGGAGAAAAAAATGTAATCCTCCAAAGCAGCTCGGTTGCATAGCTCACCTACAATGCGGGAAAGCTTCCTTAGAGTGTGACGCATTTTGTGGTTACTACTACTGTACTCTTGCTAGTTCAGTATTAGATTCCGATCCTTTGGTACAAAATTTCTGATCCGGCTGCCTAAGGTTATTGCATGTCAGTGCATCTCACGACTGAATGCGTTACTTCTTCGCATTTCTTTTCCATGTTTCCTTTGCGGAGTATTTCAATTCTTCCTTTAGCTATAAGGCACTCTCGCTTCTTCCACATTCACAAAAATGCAATCCGTTTCACGAGACGTAAAAGCAGAATATTAATACATATTCCAACCACTCTCCGCCCCTCTTAGAGAAGGTGGGGCGGGGGGTCTTTTGTCGCCGTGTATTACCAGCATGTTGACTTCCTTAAAAGTCTCTAACAAAAGGTCCTCGAAGTCGTTTCATTTCGTTCGGATCCATGCCGTTCACCAACGGTATACCTGAGATGAAAGGTTACCTCGCGTGAAGGCCTCTCATGCCCTCCCGCTCTCTTTCTCCCCCCTCTATTACTTTTCTAAAATCACGTCTTTCTCTGTTTGTTCCATCTTCAACAACGAAATCAACAGAACTGTACCTATTCATACTTGCGCACCGGTTTCCCTTCTTCCTCTGACTGGTTACGTCCTCTCCTCCCCTCCCAAGAGTTATCTACGTTAATTTGGAGAGCGACTTCAAAGAAAGTTTGCATTTCTATTAATTAATGTCGTGAGCGGGAAAAAAAAGTAGTCTCTTTCTTTCTTGCGGTGTTTGCAAACCTCGGATGAAAAAAAAAAAAATGTGGCACACAGAAATTAATAAAGCAGACTAGAATGGCTAATTAGAAAGGAGTTAATAGTGTAAAATAATTATCTGCATGAGTATGCATATGGAAATAAGGGGAGACAAATGCCCGAAGAGTTATTGAGGAAGACCGGCTAAAGTATCCGAAAAGTTTTATGGCGTACTTCAAACCAATGTGCTTACAATGCTACAGATTATTCTCTAGAATGTTAATAATATAAGCGCACTTTTTTTAAAGTCAAATACACTTTTATGATTTATTGCCTAATTATTTGTATCGATTTTTTTTCCAGTCAATTTTCTTGTGCGAAGTAATGACGTGCTCACAATTTGAGTATTTATTGTAATTTATTGTGCCGGAGGAACAGCACTGTTTGGTTCACCTACAGTGTTGATATCATTGGTATCCTCCGGTTACGTTGATTTGATGACAACTTTTGTAACCAATTTTGATAAATGACATTTCTGTCGTGTTAAAACGCGGTACAAATATGGTGTTTGCCTTATTAGATAAACTTGAGTTCACCAAAAAAAAAAAAATGTCTGAGCTAAGAAAGCAAAAGATTTCCTCAGCGTAATTTTCACGAGCCAAATTACGATACCAACAGTTGAGATTGTTATGTACAGGTTATCAGTCTGACTGAAATCAGTGTCAAATTGAATAGCTCATGTAGTATTGTGATATAGATAATCCCTTTCTTTTGTATATTGCGATATGGATAATCCCAAAATCATTCACGGAAACAGTGCTATTAAAAACATCAAAACAACTAGTGATATGAATTTATTTGCCAACTCCAGTAAGTTCAGCAGATATTAAAAAAAAAAAAAAATCATTGCTGCCAAATTGCATATTTTGGAACTTACTATTCTGCTGAAAAGCTTTCTAAATTCATATTAATAATTTTTAAATATTTTTCAAATTTTTTTTTTCATTTTTACATGATTTTGTGTGATATATGAATATGCATAGCACTGTTCATTCCATTGTTTCTTTGGTTATCTTCAGACTTGATTTGTTCCTAAAACATATCGCATGTCGTAATAGTAATTTCAAGTTATTCCTTCCTCATCTTTGATCGAAGCCTTTTGTTTCTTTGACATCATTTCCGTAAATTCTCGAAAGTGTGAACAAAACATTGACCTGTAAGAAAATGAAATATCTCTAGCTACTTCCCTCATTAATTATTTTTAAATAATCTGTTTAAAATTCATATCACACCATGGAGAAGATCTGTTGCAATTTTAAGCATTTCCATTCGACAAAAATGCCAGCGTTTGAAAGGCAGCATACGAAAACTTAAACATTAATTATCATTGTCTGTAAACGTATACCTCTAGGTGGCCAGTCTAATAGCATCAGCACTTCCTTTTAGCCTTCGGCTTCGAAATGAATTTAATTCAAGGTTCCGAAATCATCCTACAGACGTTATGTGGTCTCCATGCTTCTTATAGGTTCTTGCGGTTTTCTCGAACAGATCGTTTCACTTTCACCGACGGAGTTTCAAATGAAGGTATTTGAAACTCCGTTCGGGTTGTCAGTTTGAGATTGCAGAGTTTCCTTCCGAAAACTTGGGTTTTTTATCCTACAAAACGGGATGGTCACAAAAACCATGCAATTAATGGGCATAATATTGATCTCGCACCTTATTGCTTCGACTATAATTTCAATCAGCATCGATAAATTGTGAGCATGAAGGGCCGTATCTGGCGGTCAATAATGTTCAAGTATCAGGAAAACACTCGACCCCACCATTCTATATTGACATCATCTGGAACGATGGTTTTATTCATTCGTGCTACTGTCGATGTATCCTTCTGCATTCAGCGTAGAACAACTGGAACGTAGATACGTTGCAGGCGATCTTTTTGCCACTCTTGAAGCGTCAAATATCAGTGCTTCTGTGTCAGTTGAGCACTCGACTTGTTTTTAGCTAACAGGCATGGAACTCGGCGAGATCTTCCTGCTGTACCTCATTCACACGACATATTGCGTGTGTCAGTCCTGCATAGTCCTTTCACGTGAACAGACTGCTCTCTGGTCATAAGACTATAGTTGTTTTTTTAAGGATTACAGAACCAGTAAATTAAAAATGGTGGTTTCATGGACCATAATGAACTGCCCATTCAGTATATATATATATAAGCAAACACGGATGTTCCTGTTGTTTTGGTTTTCAATTCATATTTTCAACAAATTTATGAGTATGGTGTATTGTCAATGTTATGCACAGTGCTTTTTATCATGCTATAACGATATTCTGTTTTTCTCTACATTATAAAAGGCAAATCCTTTTTTTTTAGTTACGAACACATTCGCTTAATCACAGTGCAGTTAATGATAGGAAGAAAACTTGCTTTTAAGAATGAGACTTTCAGAGCACTTAACGAACGTGGCGCTCCGCACATCTTTTTTCTTATTCTCGTGATTCTTCAAGACACACACACACACACACACACACACACACACACACACACACACACACACACACACACACACACACACACAGAGAGAGAGAGAGAGAGAGTTGGGCTCCACTCAAAGTAATGAAATCCAAAAACAATTTAGAGTGTGCGTGCAGCGCCAACCAGTTGAGGTCATATAGAGGTCTGTGTGTGGTGCGTGAAATTGCGGACTGAAGGGCTACATTCAAACTATTTTTATCCATAATTAACGACACAAGACGCTTTGTCGACAACGTTGTAGATCGCCAGTTACACTGTTAGTATCCCATTTCGCACGATATCGATGGCAGACCGGAACGGTCTATGCATGCCAATTAATGTAAACCGATTAACCACATCGCCATCTGGCGAAATTGTGGTTAATCGGTTTACATCAATTGGGTTACATTACAGTAAGCTCCTGGTGGCGCCTGGAGTAAATGCAAATTCGCATTTACTCCACTAGATGGCGTAATTTCGAAAGAATTAGTACTCGGAAGTTTTGGATTACTTTGTAAGGTAGGTCTGTAAAATCAACGTAGGAAACTAAAAATTTTAAATACACTATTTAATATCGCAAAAAAAGTTAGAATATGAATAGTAACATATTCAAAATCAATTAAGCAATCAATAACCGAATCGTTAAGCAATGATTAGGACACAATACGTCATTTCTCTGTTATGGTAATGATTTCATGTAAAAGTAATTACTGAATGATGCAAGATTTCAATCACATGCAAATGATCAACTCATTCTGGACACCCTTCAGGGCCTGTTTGAAATGATGAGCTGTTTCGGGATTTTTTTTTTTTTTTTTTTTTTTAGTATTTGACAAAGAACTGTAGTCTGTTTTTTTATGACGTTATCTGTTGCAACAAAAACTACTTAGACTTTGTTTATTTATTCCCCCTCCCCCGACGCTATTCGATTCGAGTTCCTTTGTACTTTCTTACAAAATCCCGCTGTTCTTCATCACTCACTGAGTTGAATTAACTGCGCTACTCTGAAGTGAGTTCAGCGCTGTCTAGAATATGTCGAAAGGGACACTCGAGACAATGCAATAATAACGATGTTCCGGAAGAATAAAACAGAACTCATAGGGAAGTATTTGTTTATTTATTCCCCCTCCCCCGACGCTATTCGATTCGAGTTCCTTTGTACTTTCTTACAAAATCCCGCTGTTCTTCATCACTCACTGAGTTGAATTAACTGCGCTACTCTGAAGTGAGTTCAGCGCTGTCTAGAATATGTCGAAAGGGACACTCGAGACAATGCAATAATAACGATGTTCCGGAAGAATAAAACAGAACTCATAGGGAAGTATTTGTGCCGCGAGGAAGAAAGGGGCACTCGAGGTGAACTTTGATCTACGATCCTAAAATTCAATTTTTCAATCAGTGCAGAGCAGCCATCGGTGTTTCTGTGTGTTAATGTGGAATACTTATGGCCTGCAGGAAGCCAGAGGTAAGTAGCGGAGGTTATTAGTGTCGGGAACTACCACGTAAAGCCGCTTTCCGTGCCATTTACTTCACTGTGGTGTGCTTTAGTTCGCTCCGAGTAACTGCTAATCGCGAGACGCTAACCTGACGGAAAGGGAATGCCAGTTAGTTACCACTGCATAGCTTCCGACTGCCGTTCGAGTCCATTAGCGGTGGATTATTATCTTTCTCTGAGGCAATCCCTAGCGTTCTTTACTTCCACGCCTTTTCGCAACAACTGTGCGGAAAACATCTCGACGTTGTCGCTGGTTTCGGACGCATGACGTCACTTGATCCTCCTCATCTCTTTCCTTCTCTTTATTTGCATGAACGATGGTTTTATTCCATGGTGAAGAACAGGAACTCGAGGTAGCGACTCGTCTGTCATAGCTGCACGTGCAGAAAGATGTGATGACACATAAGGTGATTTCCTTATACAAGATTATTCAGCCATCTGATTTTTTATCTATTTCAATGGCAAAGTACACGTACTTCAATGACAAACTTCACACAATCTTCATCAATGTGACCAATAGTCAGTCTTGACCAGTCTGAGTGGTTAAAAAAAAAAAAATAAAACAGCATGGTCCTGATGACAATTTCCAATAAGCCTGGACATTTTGAGACATCTTTTATACATTTCTATTTACTGGTATTTATATGAATTATAAAATGACTTATTCTAAAAAGAAAGACATTTTTATCATTGAATCCTTCTCATACTCCTCTCCCAATTCGATCCTTGTAAAAACAATAAAGAAATCCATTGTCAATCTGTTTGACAGCCTTTGCTAATTAATGATCGCCAATACGCTTATCGATAAGCAGATCTTTCTTACTTCAATTCATCTTGGAATAAATGCAGAGGAAAAGTTGAAGAAACGCAGGTGGGATTTGTTCATTTTTCTCAGCTAATTGATTAGATTTCGAAGAAAGGCTTTATATTCAACTTCTGTTTTTATAATTCACCTTCTGTCTTTTACTGTTCGTATACCAGTCTGTTCTAAGTAGATGATTACATATATTTGTTATTTGAGAAACTTGTCATTACAGAAGCCAACGAAATTTCTATTCTTATCTTCGATAATGCAGTCCCTTCATCACTGAGTGGCATTCCACTATAGAACACCTGCATTCAAATGCCGTTTACGACAGAGAAATGTCTTGCCTGTTTCTGGCAAATCTAAGTTTATCTGCCTTCAGTAGAAATGGTTGTTCTTTTAAAAACGCGATTTCCCCCATCATCGCAGAAGAAAGCAAATCCAAAATTCGTTTGAGGAAACTGAGAATGCTTTTCACACACGTAGAGCGGTTCCGGAAAAATTCTTGAATTAGAAAAGAGGACAATTAACCTGATTAATGTCTTTTTCCTCACATCACTTCCTACACAAATAGACTTTAGTTTTTGCTAAATGCACTTCTGTAGATATTTCCCTGGTCATCATTTATCATCATCGACACGTGTTCTCACGTTATCTCTAAACTTGATAACAATACGTGTGCAGTACCTAACTAAATCTATTATATTTATTTACGCAACTTTTCAACCATTCTCTTTATCATTAATAAGTACAGCAACCATTTGTATTTTAAGAAGACTCCCATAAAAAGACTCTTTGCTTATAATTGGATTATTATATGGTTCCTGTAGCAACTGCATTCTCGTTAGAAATGCTACAGTAAAGCTTCTCTTTATATGTAAGATACTTAGCACTGTTGAAACGAACAATTTTTTAAAAAAATATTTTTAGCTTCGATAATACTTTCCCCTTTTTGGTGCAATATTTAATTGAATTAAGTTTCTAGTCGTCTATTAAAAAACGTTAGTGTTTATGAGGATTTGCTGACCATTTGAAAAAGCAAAGAAATCGCTTTTGGAGGAGCGGCTTTTCCCTTAAGATTGCACATTTTTATGCTTTCTTCTCTCTGAGAGACAAAAGAGAACTGCTGAGTAAGAAGAACACTTTTTTTTTTTAAATTAATATATTATCATCGTAGCAGGATTGCATTGCATTTTTTAGGCATTTTAATTATAAAGCCTAGACAAGTTTGGAGAGAGAGAGAGAGAGAGAGAGAGGGAAGTAAAAATATTAATAAATAAATAAAAAAAATATTATTGCATTTTGAGATTTTACCATACCTGGACTCATATCATCTGATATCATTAGTTCTGATATCATCAGAAATATGCTAGCCGTTACACGCGATTCTAATTACTACATCTGACTCTGAGAGCCAAGTTTCACTAATGCCAACAGTCTTTGGCCACAACGTATTCATCAAGGCAACAAACTCAATCAGATGCTCCTGGTATTTGTGTATAGAACATAACCAATCACCTCCTGGTTTCTTTTTCGTATATTTAAACCTGCAATCTGCTTCGACCATTTGGGCAACTTTCTTTTCCCGTCTCCTCATACACACTGAAAAAGTTCAAACCTACTGCGTAGTTCCACCTTTTTTTTTTTTATTCAATAAACAATTCTAAGATTATGCATATAAGTAAAAAAAAAAAAAAAAATGTTATTCTTGAGGATTACAATAAACCCAAGAATAACCGAGAAAAATAATGGTAATAATAAATTAAAATAACTATGAAATTTACCTTGATTTCTTAGTCATAAAAACATGGTTTTTCAATATCCAGATTGTTGTTGTCGCTTTATTTTGAGAGTGTTAATGAAAGCATTTGAAGTTTAGGTTTTTTTAAGACCCCCCCCCCCCCCCTCCTCACACACACATGGAATTTAAAGGCAGAACTGATTTTGATCAAATTTTTAGCGAACAGCTTAATTCCTAGATGCTTTCATGGCTCTTTTTTCAATAGGAAGTTGCCTTATAGTTGAGAACCACTGGTTGTTAATAACCGTAGTTGCTTGTATATTCTTCGTGTATTTTAGCCAAAATTCTCTAAGCTTTGCGTCATCGCGCAACACCCTAACCACACAATTTATGTGTAACTGCTACGCACACGTCTTTTTTTTTTTAGATTTAATTAAAGAAACTTGTCATATTCTCGTTTACATTAAATAAATATTTTAAACAACGTCCCGCATTAATTATCCTTTCTTTTATTGTTATTTCTTTTCTTTTTTTTTTAATTTTATTTTTGGTTTTCTACCAGTAGCGCGCATTACTCTGTTAATTTGCGTACAATTAATAGTAAAATTAATTTCGGCTGTGGATGAAAAAGAAAAAAAAAGGGAGAGAGAGAAGATTAATTCAGAAGGAATTTTCTCAGACAGCTTAAGAAATGCCTTAAGCTGCTTGAACTAGAAATTTTGTTTTGTTTTCTTTTATTTATTTATTTATTTTTTTTACAAAACAAACCCACGTAGCTCCGCGAACCTGGCTGTACTCATTCGTTAGGCGTTTCCCTGCTTTTGCATGAGAACTTTCACAGTTCTGCCACTAGAGTTCTCTGAAATATCGCAGCTATTTTGTGAAGATGATTGTGTAGATATCTGCTGTTCGATATCTGCACTGACTGCACGTTTGTACAATACAAACTATAGATATGCCAACGCGAATACGAATTTCAGTCAGCGTAGCTGAAGGTGTAGAACAACAACTCACATGGATCGCTGATGAAATGTGATCCAAGAGAATCGTATGTTTGAAGCAGACACCACAGGAAACTAAACCGATTTATCACTTGAGAGAGTGCTGGTGATAGTGTTCATCTAGGAATGAACACTATCACCAACATTTCGGTTCACCAAGGAACCGAAACTAAAGCGAGTGGACATTTGTTGATAATTCTCCTTCATATTGTTATGAAAGAGAAAGAAACGAATTCTTGCACCCAGTTTCCGTCCCTTGTGACATAGAGAGGAAACTGAGCACATCATTTCAGACACGAAAGCTTTGGAAAACCCTAAGAAATTTTTGTGAGAACCAAAGAGCATGTTTACTGGCACCGTTATTAACTCTGAGCACTATTTAATGCTTCATGTCAGTACAAACACTTCTAGTTTGTTGTAACATGCAGCTGGTTTTTTTTATTATTATTTTAATTACGTCCCAAGATAGCTCCATACAATCCTCATCTTTTCCCGAAGCTGAAGTAACATTTGGGAGACCATCACTTCGCATCAGATGTTGAAGACAAGGCAACTGTGATGATGTGGTTCTGTCATCAACACGCCCAGTTCTGTCATGACGATTTATGAAACTGCCTGGGCGTTGTGGAAGTATATCGATTGCAGAGATGATTAGAATAAATAACAGGGTAAAATTGTAGAATAAAGTTCAAAGAGATTAGGTTGCTTTGAGAAAAAAAAAAAAGAACAAGAAGAGAAGGTATCTTTCTGCGTGCAGAAACCAATCGAGTTAGATTAAAATAACTAGCGAAGAGTTTCTTCTAATAATCTTTATTCCCATTTGCCCCAAATTAGAAAAAAAAAAAAGAAGAAGAATACTTTCCCACTATTATTCTACGAAGAGGTCACTATTTTACAGTGCGGTGAGATGTTTCTTATCATTCATTCAATTAGTGTCATCCTTACCCTAACTTTGATGCATTCGCTACTGAATCGCCCAGTTGTCGTCATCTTTGTCCTCTTACCACAAATATAATTAACAGATGTTAAGGGAAATTATGGCCTACACTATTTCCGATATATGTTCCACAGTAGTGAACCATATTTACTAAGACGTGATTGACTGCATTGCCTTTAGTACGAATTGTGCACGTGGAAATTCTTGTGTCATATGCCGATCTGCAACGCTTTAGCTATGACGACCACCAGCTACAAAGCCGATGACCTTTGCATTTCACTGCCTTAAATTACACCTTATGCTGCTCGGCGTTTAGCGGAGACAGCCGCTACCAATCACAACTGGTGTCATATTTCGACACTTCGGTTACAACCCAGCGCAACAACATATATTCCATACTTCAGAACGAACTGTCAGCGGCGTCACGAATATATATTAATGAAATAATCATTTGGTTGCTAAAATTTGGATCAATAATGGATTGCGTGTATGAATCCATTTCTAATTTAAGAAACTACATCGATTTTATTCTAACTCCCAGTAAGAGTTCACTGCTTGATTATGAAATGAGTACACGGAAGTCTATTTCTGTAACTCGTCTGTTATGATCCTATAATGAAACTAAATCCCATTCTAACCCTTAACCTCGCTGACAAAAATTACATTTTCTCCCGGCGTAGGATGAGTTCTAAGAATGGCAACTTGTGGGAGTGCAAATAAACTGCTAAGCAACAGCTACAAAACACAACTGTTGTTCGCAACAGTTCACGTGCTCCTATCCTGGCACTGCAAACCGGAAATAAATTCCACGTGCCGTCCCGCAGTCAGGGTCAGTGTTGCTCTCTCTCTCTCTCTCTCTGGGAGTGTGGGAGTGTGCGGGCGAACCGATTTGTAGAGTGACCACCACCATAACCTGCCGAGCCGTAAAATTACTCAGCGAGCTTTTTGGCTCGCTTTGGACGTCCTGTTGTTGTTGTTGTTGTAAACGGGGACCGAGAAGTAGTGAAAGATCATCCCGGGATCTGCAGGTTGCTCTGTGGGTGTTGGCGTCTGCGGAGTACACCATGACTCAACATCGTAATCGCTCCAGCGAACGAACCCGGAATCGCTCCGAAGAACGAGCTCGAAATCGAACTAGACATAAGGATCGAAGTCAGTATGATCGAAGAACGAGAGAACGGGATCGTTACGGAGAAAGAACGAATAGAAGAGTGTACGAAAAAGTACGGAGACGAAAGGTAAAATAAATTTCAAATTCTTCTGATTGTCATGTTTATTGATGTAAATAAAACCTTGTTATTGTTTAAGCAATCACATTCTTTTGTTTTGCTCCTCCTCAGAGATTGCAGATTATTTGACTACAGTTTACTACGGGGGGGGGGATATTCCTAACTAGATTGCTAAAAATAAACCGATTTCTAAAGAAAAAAAGGGAGTACTAAAGTTAAATACTAATTTGCCGAATAATCACGAGTTAACTTTGCTATTTATTTCTGATGTTTATTCTGTTCTGGAAAATGATTGTTGTAAACATGCTGCTTCATGATATACAGAAAAAAAAAACGTTATATTTCTAACATATCTTTAATATGTCTTATACACCGTTTTTGCATAAAGTAACGGCTTTAGCAGAAACTATTCTCGTGTACTGTTGGTGTTTTGCAATCGACCAATAACTGGGCTGTTTCAATCCTGAATCGCTTCCGACTGTTTCGTTTAGTTCCCCTCTGAATTGGATCATTAAGGAATAAATACAATGCGATAAATCGAAAATGAATTCGGTAATTCCACTTGGCTGGTCTGGTCTTCCATTGGTGTTTGCATGTACAGAAGAAACAGTTGACTTGTGCTCAGCATATTCGGACTTCACTTTATGATTATGTGAATTTAGGACGATGTTGTACATAATGTTTCTTTTTTTTATTATAAATTAAATTTCTTGTAGATTAGTGATGCAGAATAGTATTTTTTTTTTTTAAACCTATTGACCTTATGATTTTCTTTACGTTCATAGAGACCTTAATGTATGGCATCAGTTCTAACAGCAAACGCATTACTTTAAATGATTGAAAGTACTGCCAATGATTGCTAGATTGGCACAAGTAACTGTTGGACTATTTTTATTTCTTTTTAGTTCTGAACTAATATATCTGCAAATATGGGTTGTCTTTATGGATGTTCAAGGCATTCAGTGTTGCGTTTGAACTATTTTGCGCGACTCTCCGCAGCTCAGTCAGTATTGGCAAAGCCCTTTGTTCGGAAAGACCTGGATTCGATTCCCGTCAGTGATCAGTGACGTGAGGAACCTTTATCTGGTCTCTTTCGACAAATGGTGAGTTAGCCGGTATCATACAGAGGTACGGTTTTTTCTTTCACCTGGAAAATCGGGTTTTTCGTCCCCCAGAACAGGCAAACCGACCCGTGAACACACGCATCTGCAGACATAGGAGGCATAGGGCTCACCACCTCGATACGGCAGCGGTTAAATGTAGAAAATCCTCGACACTGCAGGATTAAAGAGGAGGGAAGGAATAAGAAGAACTGTTTTACGCTTACGCGTAGACACCCTGCCATACAGGTTTTCGAAATCGCATCCCACAGAATCGGGTGATCAATTCGTGTGTTCTTCTGACCGATTTGCCTGTTTGGCAGGATTAAAAAAAAACGAATTTCTGGGAAGAAAAAATCCTTCCATCATCGTAATAGACCGACTAACTCACTTTTATTTGAGAAGCCCTGATAAAGATACTTCATGTCCCAGATGGGATTCGAACTCTGGTCTTTTCAACTAAATTACATTGTCGAAACCGACCGAACTGGAGAGGCTCGCAGGGACTTCTTGCTATAGATCATAACTACAATATAGTGGACCGTGCCATATTAGCGTATTCAGTTAATAGGCACCTATTTTAGTTTTCTAACTAATGGAGTTGCTTTTTGGTTAAGGATTACAATTAAATTGAGTAAAACACACCTATTCGACATTATTTTATACAATACCTGGAGAACAGAGATTCTGACATTTTGAACAAAGATACGGATATTGTCTATGAACTTGCCGTAACAACAAATTACACCCCATTCCTTAATGGAAATCCTTGCAGAAACGCCCACTGATGTAACCTTGAAGGCACGTAATGTGAAAACACTTAAAAAGATCGATTCTCGTCTTTCAACATGGCAGCTGAGAATGGCGATGCTGGCTGTTGGTAGTTTACGTCCCACTTCTTTCACGGTGTGTGCAACCCACTCCTAACCTAAGATTTCCATAGCAGTGCATGTCCACTTGCAGATAAATATGAACAAAAACTCGTTACTAGTTTCCGTTATCATTATCAATAGGATTATGAAGGTAGAGATCTGTTTTTTTTTCGTGCGTAATTTAATAAAGATAAATTGAAATAATTCTTAAAAATGCAACTAATATAAACAGTTTATTTTATATATATCACTACACTGAATTGCAGGACGTGCATCCATCTAACATTTGGATTATTTGAAGTTCTAACCGACTTCATTTCTGTTGCAATTTTTTTATTCGCCTTTACCTAGGAGAGGAATCAGCATTTAGCTTTCTTAGATCAGAAGATTGAGATATTACGAGACAACTAAAAATATTTAATCATTTTTTTAAGAATTACATTTTTAAATAATGCACTTCACTTCCGGTTTTCATTAATAAAATTTATTTTTAACTTTTGTGTTACAATTAAACAAAAGAGGATTTTGTTTTTGTTATGTTCTGTTTTTTTTTAATGTTTAGATTATATTTGTTATCCTATAATTCACGATAGTTTTTCACTTCGATTTCTTGAGACAGAGGTAATTCCTTCTATTTCCTCCCAGATCCGCCACTGCTTTTCACAAAAGTTAAGTAATGCGATCTGTTTCAATTTTACTCTCTCTCTCTCTCTCTCTCTCTCTCTCTCTCTCTCTCACTGTTTTGGTTGACTCATTTTATGAACTTGGGGATCAACATCCTGAATGATTCCTACTCCTATCCTGTGCAACCACTTAAATATCTTAACTTCCGTAGCTCATTCGGAATCAACGATGCCCTTTGTTTGGAAAGACTTGGGTTCCAATCCCATGCAGGATGTGAAGAATCTTTATTGGGGTTTCTCAAACGAAGCTGAGTTAGCCGGCCTCATACGGAGGTAAAATGTTCCTCTCCAAAAACCCGGGTTTTCATCCCGCAAAACAGGAAAATCAGCCAGTAGAACACACGCAATTTACAGACGTAATCCACTGCCTCAATTCATAGCCTTAGTTGCTTCGGCTGTAAATCCAAAACAAACAACTCTAGCGTATCTGTTTACAGATATGCCGAAGATCATCTAAAGAAAAATAAATTAAAACAATGACATGATCGGTGAACATAACAGAGCATGGCATGGCATGGAGTAATATTTTTGTTACTCTAGGCTATCCATCCAGTTTTCGTCCGTCCGAGACGTGTTGAGTCCCCTGATTAGGAGGTTTAGGCAATTTAACGCAGCCGACTTACCATTCCTCTGCTGCATCTCTCTAAGGATGATTATTTTTGTCTGTAGATATGTGTTTACCGGATTCTTTTAACTACTCGCAAGAAAAACCCGGAGTAAAAACCCTTGATATCCCCTGAGAGTGGATAACTCACTTTCAGTTGACAAGCCCTTCAAACTCAGGTCTTTCCAGTCAGAGGGCTTCGCCTATATCGATTGGGATGCGAAGTATCTACTCTAGTCCATGCTTTCTTATGTTTGCCAATCATATCATTTTTTGTTTTACTGCTTTATGTGAATCCTACCCATAACCATATATGATGAGTTTTTATTAACATTTTTTTTTTTAAATCCTGAGCGATTTAATTTTTTTATTATTATTTTGCGTATAATGTTTATCATGTGTGTATATGTAGGAAAAGGTCTGGTAATCTTCTGTTTGCGAATTTGTACTGATTAGCGAGAATTTTCGCGTTTATTGGTTAGGGCATGCGTTCTCAAACACCACTACCACTTAAAAAAAACAAAAAAAAACCCTATAAATCTGTTCGATCCCTTTTATGCCATTAATTGGCATAAAAGGGATCGAAAAACCTACGCAACCAGAGAAATTTTTATGCACAGCCGCCTATAACTATTTTCTCCCTCGCCCAAAATGTAGCTACCAAATCGCTACATCATCTCTGCAGCTTCTTAAAAGAAAGTGTAGCGACCTCCAACTTCGGATATTTCAACTTTCGGCTTTCGAACCATTTTAATCCTATTATCGAGAATATATTGGGAAGTTAGTATTAACAAAACAAAACATCTATATGAAACCAAACCAGAAAGTACCGGTCATCGACAGTTATGAATTGTATATAAGCAGGATTACAGGAAAATCATCAGTGCCCAAATTTCGACCAGCTGTAACTCCAATTCCAGGCGGAATATTGTTTATGTTGTATTTTATTCAAAGAGCTATTCAACAGAAGACACCCACAAATTGAAGTGAATTGTTTGTTACTTCTATTTTAGTTTTAATTTCAATCACATCAACACGTCTTTAGATTACCAGAAAAAGTAAATTTTTCTGGTAATATAGTACTGAATGGATTCAAAACTAGGATGTCAGATGATTATCATTATTTATTGCGAATTGGTGTACCATCTTTAGAACCTCAATGTGGGTTTATGTGTGTATGTGTGTGCGTGCGTGCGTGCGTTCAGTTTATAGGTAAGTAAACTTATTGAACTCGGGTGATAGTAAACTTGTTTCTCCTCCCCTCCCCTCATCCCGTATTTTATTAAACTACGTGGAGTGACAAAGGCAACGTTACTAACTGCTGTGTATTGGAAATGAGATTAATTCACTGAAACAGCGGTTGGTTACGTTAAGAAGCCGCTCTGTCTTCGGGTAGTTATATATATTAAAAAAAAAAAAAAAAAAGACGTTCTCTCCTATATTTATTGAAGGAATTCGAGTGATCTAGAAAATATTTTCTCACAATTTCTTATCCTTGAACTCTGGGTCTCTTGTTACCCCGAAAAATCCATTCATTCAGTGGCACGTGTTCCCTCTCCCTTCGCACCACAACACTATCTTGCAACGAGAAATTCATTTAATTGGAGTGCGAAGGTAGTTCGCTTTCTTCTACTGTCCACTTCGTAGCAGGGGACGAGATTTAAGAGAGCGTCCTGATGGGGTTGTTGATGCCATGGTTCCACACATTAACTGTCCGCGACGACGTTCATAACAGCAAAACCTACGGAAAACTTCAGGATCTGATAACTGCCGACACGGAGGTTATTGGAAGTTGTTGACTGCCGGAAGGAGATAACGACATCTAACGTCACTGAAGGCTGAACGACCAAGTCGTTATTGGAAGGGGAACTAATTAATTTATTGCCCGCAAGCGAGTCCTGATTGAGCTCCACTTCAATGCAGCAATGTCAATAATGTAAAAATTCTTTCCCAACAGCAGCACGAGAATTAATTCGTCGCTTTCACGTCTTACTCGTTCTCTGTCAGAATAACGCCACGTTTAGCATTTAGCTTGGTTCTATTACCGCACACTACGTACTAGCTTTTGGCGCCCTCTTTTGGAATATTGAGTGAACTCTTCAGATTTTAAGAAAATAAAGAACTCGTGTTTTTTTTTCGGTTTTGCGTTTATTTTTTGGCGAAATAAATTAAATAAGTTAAACCTTAAAATTGGGTTTAATTTATTCATTCGGTTTGGGAAAAAAGCAAACGTTGATTGGCTTTGCTAAATGTAGATTCTCATTGGTTTGTTCGATAAAGCATCAAAGAAGGCTTCTTGCCGACACATAAAACAAGAATATATCGAATACCTAAAGTAGTAAAAATTGCCTTGTTTCTGCTACTTCGGAGAATTCTTTCTTCTTCGTGAATGTATTTTCATCTAAGGCATTCTTTTCTATTTATCATGCCTGCTGAAGTAACTGCGACTTTATCTAATAGTCCACATGGGGAATTGTCATCAGGGAATACCATTCTGAGTGAAAAGTAGTCCACGTTCGAAAATGAGGCGGCTGGGATTATGAAGCTGTTTACAAAAATTCACGTTTTCTACTATAGGAAGACATTATAGACTTCGCAAAATCGTGTTGGCTTTCTCTTGATAGTGCCATCTTAGATTATTGTGTGTCAGTACTCGTCTTTTGCATCTAGGAATTTCTTTTTAAATGGATGTTTTTGTTCTTCGTAATTCAAAACTTAGAAATAAACTGCTACACTCCACTAAAAGATTTTATTTTTCTAACGGTAATGAGCCGAAGCTTCTAACCATCCCCCCCCCCCACGTGCCGATCTTATTTAGCTGCTTTCTAGGCAATTATGGAATTCGTCCCATTTGGCTCATCAATACATTTCTTTCCATCGTATTTTAGAAACGCAGACCCAATTCTCTCTCCGTTGGTTGTCTTCTGTCGACGTGCAGGGACTTATAAGTTACTGTGGAAGGAAACTTTTTTATGATGGCGAACTAGTTCCCCAATGACTCACTATAATAGGTTGAACGTGGCTTTCAGAGTTTATGGAATTTCACACAACACATAAAATGATTGGAACTTGCAGTTGTATGAATTCGCCATTTCAATCTGGCTTGATGGAATAAGGTCTCATGCGAATAGAACGACAAACTTAGGCAAATACTGTAACTCGAGTCGAGACTCGTGTTCACGCATTTTATTCGTTTCTTTTTATTTGTTTATTTATAGTTAGAAAGATGCACAAAGCTATGTAAGAAAGCTTTAATACTGCCTCAGCACGTGCTGTCAGATGTATGTAAATCGTTCTCTTTCATCCAGGTTAAAAAAAAAAAAAAGAAAAGAAAAAGAAAGAATCTACAGACTTCCTTTATAAGTTATTTTCCTTTTCCCATAGATTTTTTTTCTTTCCCATCCCCCCGAACTTTTTTTTATATTGTAACTAAACAAACAACTCAGTGGATTTCAGAAGCACCATTTCTGCAAATAAATGGATTAAAAAAAAAAAGGACCGGTTTCTTTCTCAGAATTCGCAGTTTGTAATGCAAACGGTGATGATACCATGCGGAATGCAATAAAGCAGCTTAGTAAATATAACATTTCTTTTCATCATATCACCCGCAAAACATGGTAAGTTTTCAAGTCACTTCACGCCTCTAATAAAGTAGACTGGTAGTCTCATACAAGGGGCCTAGAGACATTCACAGACATCCATGCTCACAGCAGGATTCGAACCCACAGTCTGTTGGTTGGAGAACGGAAACGTCATCCACCTACCAATCAGATCATGCAAATGATATTTTCCCGTTGCTTTTTTTTATTTTTGACAATAATTGTCTCGTGGCAAGTGAGGAATATTCCACTCTGTTGTTAGGCTGCTGTTTTATTAAGGCGTTGATGTGTCCTTATTGAGTTCTGTGCTGGCCCTTAGAAAATCAGTCAAAACAAGTAGGTCTTATTCTTGAACACATTCTTGAATAATGTTTACTTCGTTAGCCGTGATTCGAATAGCGTTCTCTGAATATATATATATATATATATATACATCTCATTTCGCTGATACTGGATGTTCACGACAGTTATCCCCTTCCTCCATGGTAAGCATGGTGCTATGGTCTATAAACATAGGAATTAGTTGCTGTTCTTGTTTCATTCAAGAGCAAAATTCTCCCAGGTAAAACTTCTTCCTTCTTGAATGAAATAATTTTTGTATTGAAAGATTTTTTTTTCTTCTTTCAGATGATAGGTTTAATTTGTTAAATGTCTTAGCAAGGTCAAAACTGAATTTTATTTGTATTACGCCTCGATTTATTTCAAGAACATTTTTAACTATCATAACTATCATACCTCTAAATCCCTCAGTGTTGAAGAGGAGAGAGAAGACTTAAACCACTCAACGAAAGCTTTAAAGACAGCCCCAAAAGAAAAAAAAAAATCTTAAGATTTCAAGATCCTGTAAAAATCTTGAAACGTGTTGCAAAGGAGTGAGGTGACATAGTTACTGTTCTTGTAGACATTCGGTTCATGGGAACGAGGGAAGCCTTTTTTTTTCTTTTATCAAAACAAGCAATCATTATGTACATAATTAATAGACAAAATATACATCATAATTCCCGTCAAACTGGAATGAGTAATCTTGTTTTATATTTTTAAAACAATGCAGATTTGTTTATTCATTTATTTAAGAGGAAATCGATTTTACCAGTAAGCGGTATTGCTATACTCATACAAGAAAAACTTCGAAAATATCGCAAGAGCCGTTGCCTTCCCATCTCGGCCTTAATCCTTTAACAGTTGACCTTGCCTTTTTTAAAAACAAGGGATAAAAACTAAATACATATAATGACCTTTTATATACGAACACAATCATAGTCCTTTTCTCCTTTAATATCGTTGACTTATAATAAGTACGATGGTAACATGAATACTGTCATAATTAAGTCGTTACAATCACATGTTAAACTTAATAATATTGTATTTTTTTTGTAATATGTTAAGCGATTTTCAGAATTTCGTTCCTGAAATTAATATCCTGAAGGATATTAATATCTTAGAATAACTCTTTCCGAAAACAATACTTTGGGTGGTCGAGAATTTGTCACTCAGCGAAGGCCCAGTTCTTAAGCTTTCAAGAGCCTATGTAAAGATTGCTGCAAGGTGAGTTATACTTACGCAGCGTTGCTGAGATAGTGGCTGCGCGAACAATTCTGTCTACACTCTGAAATCGATGCTTTGTTTACGTGGTGGTTTTTTATTATCTTAAGATAGAAGATTAAGATACCTAAAAAAATAATTTGTATACGCAATATGCGCAATTTGAAGAGCTGCCAGACCTTCAATTACCGTAAATGTTGTTGTTGTTGTTGTCCTTTGAAGAGTCTTAGATGTTTCCATGTGCTCCTTGAACTGCTTTGGCTATGTCGATGATTTTGTTTGTATAGAGCTGTTGTTCAGGATTAGGATCTATTTCTTGCAAGGCTGCTGTAATTGCTGGACAGGTAAAGATGTGAGTGGGTGTCAGTTCAGTATTGGGGCAGTTGTTGCAGTTTCTATATGTTCTCGTATCATCTGTATTGATCTTCATTCCTCTATAATGTCCTGTTCGTAGTCTTGCTATCGTGATGGAGGTCTTTCTGTCAGCATTGATTTCGGGAATTTGATGTATCACTGATTTCAGTGGAATTAGTTTTTTGAATTTAGCTTTTGCTAGTGCGTTAGCATCAGCAAGAGTTATCATGTGAGTTTCTGGGTTGAGCTCTCTGGCCTCTTTTGCTAATTTATCAGCTGCTTCATTGTAATCAATGCCTAGATGAGCAGGAATCCATTGTAAAATGCAACGTTTTTCTAAACACTTTAGTTGATTTAAGAGTTTATGGGTGTCTTGTATGAGCTTGGTATTGCCATTTTTGATTGCCTCCATAGCTGTTCTTGAGTCACTGTAAATTATAATTCCCTCAGATTGTTGGAATGATGATAATTTTAAGTAGGCTTCGAGTGCTTTATTTATTTCGTAAAGTTCGCTGGTAAAATTGGAAGCAATTTTCCCAGATCCAACTTTTATTGAAAGTTTTTCACCTTTCAGGAGTAGAAGGAGAACACCAGCGCCTACGTTAATCATATTGGTGTCTCACAATCCATCGGTATAACAAATAACCTGTTTGGAGGATGAAAGAAGGTTCATAGTCTTTAGGCCTTTTTTCTTTGAGCATTTCTTTTGATTCTTTTTTTGTACAGAGTTTGGTAAGGTTTAGATTTATGGAGGTAAAGGACTGGAAAATAGAAGTTCTTTGTTTATCTGGGCATTTAGCTGATCAAGCCTATTTCCTTCCTGAGAGTGTCATCATATTGTAAAGTTGATGATCTGTGAAGTCTGCATTTTTGATTCTAATGTTCATAAGTTTTTATGGAGATATGATCGTAGCTTCTGATATTATTTATGAATTTTATGGTGGCAAATTTTCGTCTGTCCTCCAGCAGGTCGAGCCCACATTTCCTGTTGGGCTCTGATGTTGGTAGTGGATGAGACTGCACCAACGATAATCTTGGATGCTTTTGCTTGTATTTTGTCTAATTTTTCCTTTACCGATGAGGCTGAAGGTGACCAGATGGGTGCTGCATATTCCATTATTGGCCTTATTAGTATAGTGTAAGTAGTTTTGAGGATTTTTGGCTTTGCGCTCCAATTTGTTCCACAAAGCCTTTTCAGTATATTTAATTTTTTTAGAGCTCTGTTGGAAGTGTTAGAGATGTGTTGTGCAAAACGTAATTCCTGATCGAGCGTAATACCGAGATATTTTGGATTTGCGACTTTTTCAATTAGCTTGTTGTTGATCATGACTTTGGGATTGTAGGAATGTCTATTTTTCCTCTCTGTACTAAAGGTGTTTAGTTTTGTTTTGTCTGGGTTGATTTTGAGTTTAAGTTCATTTGACCATTTTTCTAATCCTCTCATGGATTCGTTTAGAATCTCTTCCGATTCATTAATTTTATCACTAGTGTGACAGATGGCTATATCGTCTGCGTTACAAGCTACTTTTGTGTCTTCTGTAAAGTAAGGATGAATAGTATTGACATATAAAAGGAATAGTAAGGGACTGAGTACTGAGCCCTGGGGAACACCAGCCCAGGTTCTCCTCTCTCTTGATATTGCTGCATTGATTCTAACCTCGATCTTTCTTCCTCCAATGAAATCAGCAATCCAGATTAAAGCGTTTCCTCTAATTCCATGAGGAATTAGAGGAAAATTGTTTGTATTAATTTTTTGATCCAAACACGATCGAAAGCAGCAGTCATATTAAGGAATATGGCAGTTGTCTTTTTTGTTGGTTTTTCCTGAAATGAGTCTATTATTGTTTGGCAGAAGTGGAATAATTGATCTGTTATCGAATGACGGGCTCTATAGGCAGTTTGGTAGTAGTTAAGTTTCTTATTTTTTGTCAGCCAGTGCATGAGCCTGGAGTGCATGATTCTTTCAGTAATTTTACAGAGTATGCTAGTTAATGCGATTCTATAGCTTTGACATTCCGCAGCATTTTTGTCAGGTTTCAGGATGGGTACAATAACTGATTTTTTCCATTTTTTGGGAGTTTGCCTGTTCGCCAAGAGGTATTGAGAATGTCCAGAAGTTGTCCTTTGGCGTTTTTGCAAAGGTGTTTGACCATATGACCAAAGGTAAGATCATTACGAGGAGATTTATTAGGTGCAGTTTTCTCGATTGATGAATTTAGTTCATTTAGTGTAAATTCTTCGGAGAAGATGTCATTAGTTTGGTATGTTCTTGCTGTAAATCTCTAACTGTAAATGTTACTTCACTGATATAAACTTTCCTAATTAGCTGTGCCAGGACGAAAAACGGACATGTATTTTCTAGTAACTGGAAATTTCTTCCAAACATCCGTATAGAAACATCGATTATATTTAAGTTAAGGGATATTACATCCCATATTGTTTCATAGCCGAATAAGAAACTCAAAGAGTTTCATGCCGAATATAGAAACTATATAAAGTTCGGCGAGTCCAAGCGTAAGCAAATACCTGGATAGTGCAAAACCTGACCCATTTGCTAGTGCAACACTGAGGCAACTCATAGTAAGGGTGGAGCAATCTCTGTTCACTATTCTTGGTATTTACCCATAATGTGGAAACCATAATGTGGAAATCAGCAATACAGCCTCTAGGAGCTGTATTGCTGATTATGTACATTGATTATATACTTTGAATTCACCGAAGTATTTTTTTTTTCTTCTCAACATGTTTCTTTCCCCAGACTGTACGGCGATGTTCCAAACGCAGTCCAGCCACACAATTATATTTTATATATGTATTTATATCAGCCCCTACCCGCACTTACAAAAAGTTGCAAAACCTATAGCACATCAGCACCATGCTGGGGATGAAGGAATTTATTGATATATTTATTGAACAGCTGGAGTTTGTAGGTTTATTCTTTTTGGATAGGGAGGATAAAGATTGCGGGAGGTTGTCAAAAAACAGAGGTAGGAAAGAAATAGTAGGATGAACGAAGTTGGTTGGAAATAGAAGTTGATCAACAGATGTTTATATTCTTCTTGTCTTAGAAGAAAGTGGTGGTAGCTATTCATATCAAGCAGAATGGTGCGCAGGAAAATATCTATAGAATAAGTCTAAGGACAGTAATAGAGCGTTTATGAGAGAGAGAGAGAGAGAATAGTTATGGCCCTATGTGGGAATAGCAGGTAAATCGGATTAGCCCTTTTCTGGTTGTCTTTCTTAAGGAGATTTTTGGTCCACCAAAGCAACTACGAGAACAATATTCTAAGGTAGGGAGGGTTTGGAATTTATATACAGGCAAAGAAGTAGGGTTTTGAACCTGAAAGGACAATATTTTAGAGGTTGCACAGGCTGTGATGTTTGGAAATGTGTAATGCGGACATCAGTTGAAGAAGAAAAATGTGATCAGATTCGTAGATCCGAGTATTATCAAAGGTAATGAAGTGGGATCATTCTTTTGGGAAATAAAACCAGACTGCGTTTTAGTATGAGAGAAAATAAATATTAGTATATTCAAATTTATCAACATTAATCTTTAACTTCTCTGATGGGTTTGTGTGTGTGTCAGTAGCACTTCTCACCCACATCCGCTGTCGCAACAACATTGTTCATGTGCACACTTTCAGCCTCTTTTAGCTTAACTAAAAGAAGTTGAAATTCAGCTACAGTCTGATTATCAACAATCTATCGACCATATAAATCGGTATGCGTGTGTGGTCGTTCATATCCCATTATTTTTGTAAACGAGATTGGTTTAAATCGACTGAAACGCCGTCTCACTTCACTTCTCACTAATCTGTTCACACAATCGCACTTATTTTTATTTTTTATTTGACATTGAATAAATATGCTTTGTGTGTGTGTGTGTGTGTGTGTTCGTGATTTCCTCGGCCGATCTTATTTCCATGTAATGGAAATAAAATCGATTTGAGATTTCTTGTTGAAACATTCCGTTTACTAAAATAACAAACAGATCTGACGTGTTTAGGTTCTGAATAATGAAATACTGAGACAATGTTGTTTGCAATCTCGTCTTTGGATATTTGTGAATTTTCTGATAAGCTTGGTCGATCCGCTGTTTCTTATTGTGATGAAAGAAATGCTGTGCTGTTAAAGCAAGTTTCTTTCTTTCTTTTTTTTTTTTTTTGGTTTTGTTTCTGCTATTCACGTCCCGTCCACAGAGAGAGAGAGAGAGAGAGAAACAAGAGTGTTTGTTTCCTAGCTGATCGAAATTCCTGGTTGTATTAAAGATCAGAGTGCTGTTTTGGGGCATTCTTACAATAGTATCGCCTTTCGATGAATGTCGAAATAATTCGCTGTCTCTTAGTTTTTTCTTTTTTCTTTCTTTTTTTTTTTTTTTTTTGTAAATTTGAAGTTGTTACCATGCAGATTGAATAAAAACATCGCAAGTCTTTACAGCAAATATCGAAAATTCCGTCCTGTTGCACAATTTGAAAAGAAATGCACAGCATTGTGTATTGTAAAGCGTATTTATTCTGCTAGCATTTAAAATGTGAAACATCATAAAAGATGAGAAAAGTGATCGAATCTTTTTCTTCATTGTCCTTCTGCAATGCAATAAAGTCAAAATACCTACTTGTACTCAGGTAGTATTAAATGGTATTAATGTGATAAATGTAAACATTGAAGAGTTACTTAAAAATTCGTATATGCAATGCATACATAACAGGTTTTTTGATTTCGCATTATATGCAAACATGCTACATTAAATTTACCGACAGTATACTCATACTTATTATGAAAGTTAAAGAAGAAAATGCTAAATATGGCCTTAAACCTAACCTCAAAAAGACAAAAGTTATGGCAACATGTGAACTTAATGATTTTGAAGTAGATGGGGAGAAAATGGAAGCAGTGAACAATTTTGTGCTCCTAAGATCCCGAATTGATCAAGATGGTTATTGTACTGAGGAAGTTAAAAGAAGATTATTACTCGGAAAGAAAGCAATGACAAATTTAAGCAAGATCTTTAAGATTAAGATATTAGCCTCGCAACAAAAATCAGAATCGTGAAAGCAATGGTATTCCCTGTGGTACTGTATGGATGTGAAAATTGGACCCTGAGAAAGAGTGAAAGAAGGAAGATAGATGCATTTGAATTATGGGTTTGGAGACGCTTACTAAGAATACCATGGACTGCAAAGCAAACCAATAAATCAGCGATAGAAAGAATAAAGCCAGATTGCTCCCTCGAAGCTATGATCATCAAGCAAAAATTGTCATACTTCGGACATATTATGCGAGCAAATGACAGTCTGGAGAAGATGAGGATGCTTGCTAAAGTTGATGGAAGCAGGAGAAGAGGAAGACCAAGAATTAGATGGGCGGATGGAGTTAAAGAAGCAACTGGAATACGCTTGAAAATTCTGAAAGATATGACCAGGGACAGATCTGAATGGAGAATGTATGTTCATAGAATCACCTGGAGTCAAAAACGACTCGTTGGAACATAACAACAAAACAAAATACTCATCTCATATGTTTAGCTCTTCCGACCAGCTTCGTGTGTTCTGTGGCTGTTTTTTTTTTTTTTTTTTTTTTAATGTTGCATAAAAGCCTGAGTTTTCGAGTGATATGAAACCTTTGTATACGGTTTTTCTTAGCAAATGGAACTTAATTTAAAGTATTTAAGATATTAAAGACCACGCGTGTTGAACATAGTATCGGAGATACGCAGACAGATATTTAAATATCATATCGGATTCAAGTGTAGAGGAGGTGCCATGTCAGGATTACACTATCTAAAGAGAACAATCCAAAAAAAAAAAAATATTGACTAGGTTGAAGGAAAGTTGATTTTTCGTCTTTTTATTTATTATGTAATACAGTTCGGTGTCTTGTATTTCAAAGGAAATTATTTCCTAACATATTTCAAAGGAGAAGAATGGTGGTTACGTCGAACAATTTCATAATTCCGATCATTTATCTCCTTTCTTCATATCAGTTTTGTAATGCAGTGACAAAACCAAAGCGCATCCTATTATGTTAGCTATTGAATAATAGTGTGCTATAATAAATCTGAAATGTCATATTATATACAAACATAGAAAAAGGAACATAGTTTAAAAATACTGAAAGTGGAATTTAAATTCAAGCTTACATGGAAGATGATAAAGTAAAGAACAATCATATTACCTAAACTGAAGCAAATAATTTTTTGTTAAAAATAGTCTTTTTTATCCTATAATACCGTTCTTTATTTCATTGTTAATAACATCACTGTGAAGTTTTTTTATTATTATTTTTACTGTACTTTGATATTTTATCTGTTCATTCTTTTTCCGTTGTGTTGTTTTTACTTCACTCACCCTCGTGTGCTGCCTCCTAAAGTTTATTCGATCTACTTCTCAAGGTCAGGATCATCGTTGAAGGAATCTTTTGTTGGTTGCGCAAATCTAAAAGCCATCGTTAGCAGCAACTATTGTATTTCATTCTTACATCTAATAGGGTCTTTCTTCTTCGTCTTACCGTAAACAAAGAACTACAGTACGATCATGTTTAGGATAAGCAAGTTGAGTTCTAAGCGAAAAAAGTGGTTGTATAACGATTTTAATAAATTTTTACGGTGACGTCACGCCGAAATGAGTGGATCCATTTAAAATGGAGGTCGGCTTTATTCTTCAAGCTATGAATTAATTATGGTATAACAGTTTTTGAACGCATGTGAGCACAACTCATACCACATTCTAACGAGTTTCTGCTGTAGGTTTAAGGTCGTGTTTATTTTCATTCTTCAACTCCCTTCGGGCATTCTAAACTTCCCGAGCCTCAATGTACCGTTGGCCATCCACAGAAAAGCTCATGGCTACCGTATTCACCTAACCGAGTTACCGAAGTTAGGGGTGTCAGGCGCTTTCACTGGGTACGGGACGTTGCCCACCCGAGACACGGTTTTACGTTTTAACGATGTAAACAGCTTGCACGAAACTCTCTCTCTCTTTCCCTTTACATTATCACCCACCCACTTCTTTCCCCTCACCTAACCTTCTTCGTCAGCCTATTGAGAGGCCTTTCTCTCCGTGACGACTCCGTGCCATATTCTTGTCCCCTGCCAGCCGAGGCGGGCGGACAGTAGAAATGCTCTAACGGAAAGGAATGTCATGCACGACCTCCATGGTGAGTCGAAGTTTGCTTTTTCTCTCAAATAACTTGATTGCTGAAGTAGAAAGTTGACATGTTTGTACGCGAATCCTCAAGCGTGGGTAAAAGTTTCTGTCTTGATGAGCTGAACCGACATATTTAGCTTTTCATTATCGGTTAATCCTATAATGGCAATAAGAAAAATTTTCCTCCCCTCTCTTAGATTGTAATGATTTTATTTATTTATTATAATTACGGCTATTTTGCCTGCTTCAGTTTAGAAGTGCCCCTGTTTAAATGTCATTGGCTATTTACTCATGGATTCTTAGGGCATTGTGTGTGTAAATGTACCAAAAAGTATATGTAGCATAAGGAATAGAAATTTACGCATACCTTTTTCTGGCTTTTCCTCTTTCTGCGATGTCGAAAAACTACTGAGTGTGTGTGGGGGGGGTAGGCAGTTTGGTAGAATTAAGTTAGAAAAACCCGGTTTTTTTCCCGTAATATATATATAATACCTATATAATATAATATATATGTTTATATATATTACGAAAAAAAAAACTCGGGTTTTTCTAACTTAATTCTACCAAACTGCCTACCCCCCCCCCCACACACACTCAGTAGTTTTTCGACATCGCAGAAAGAGGAAAAGCCAGAAAAAGGTATGCGTAAATTTCTATTCCTTATGCTACATATACTTCTTTTTGGTACATTTACACACACAATGCCCTAAGAATCCATGAGTAAATAGCCAATGACATTTAAACAGGGGCACTCCTAAACTGAAGCAGGCAAAATAGCCGTAATTATAATAGTTTATTAAGAGGAGTAACATGGGAGTTTTCCCAGAAATAATATACATACTTTATTTATTTATTTATTTATTTATTTATTTTGTGACATGGACAACCAGACATCTCATCTTTTTCCTGAAATTCAAATCTTTCTCTGTGATTCTCTTCGAACAATAGGAAAGTACTTACTGAGAAGTTTCTGACCGATTTTTATTTTGCGCAGTTTCTGTTTCTAGTTAACGAATATACGCATGTATAAAACGTTGTGTATATATATATATTTCGGATTTATAAAAATATATATAAATCGGAACGGATTTATCGCGAAATCTGCCGATGAAGTTTTAAATGAATACCGGAAACGTCATATCGCTCAAATGTTAGTTTTTCTTGTTATGAAACACCCACGTAAGTACCGCTCCGTAAATGTCACTACTGCTAGTTATCTGCAGCATCAAAGAAACTCTCTTGCTTACGGTTCTCACTTGGCAATCTTCACATATATTTCTAAGATATATGCACTCATATTGCCTTCACTAGAATCGAATTTCTAATTAAAACATTGGCATCTAAGTACTGACAAAATCTTTCTTAGTTGCGCGCTTCCCGAATTCTTGGGCTGAAGCTTCTCCGAATTATGAAATTCGGTTCGTGACAGAATATCAATAATTCTATGTCCCAAACTTTCTACACTTCTATCTGCTATTGATTTTATATTGTCACGAAGTCCAGCCTTGGCATAACTATTACTGATATTCCGGATCGTTTTCCTTTATCTACTCGAATAATTTTAACAAGAGCCTATAGAGTTAAAGAGACAGTCGTCCCAAAATTATTTCTTCCTCTTTATTTCTGATTCTTGGCGCAAACGCAAGAGGAAATAACGTATGAGATGAGCAATATAGAATGGAACTGTGATTCCAAATTTAACTTTACGATGACTAAGAATGGCATGCACGTCGTGAACTACACCCCCTTAATTAAATTTGTTTGGTAACGAGATCATGGCATCTTTAACATTAAATCGAACAGTCGAGTGTTGAATGGATTGATTTGCTCTGATTATTGATTGTGTGAGTGGTCCTCACGCTATCACTCTTCAATATCATTATCTATTTAACAAGAATTCTTGGAACTACCCGTTGCAGTTTACTGGATCGTAATCTCGCAAATATTTAACGGATCAATGAAGAAAAATCAGCTTGTAATAAAAACTAGAATGGTGTTTTGTAATAATGATGTACTTTTACGAGTTATTTAAATATCAATTTAAGATATTGATTTCCATTTCGTTCTTTTTTTTTTTTTTAATCTTTAGTGATACAGACTAAATTGAATGTGCAAAAATACATCTTGAAAGTAAATGAACAGAGTTCGTAAGAAGCTTAAAGAGGAATAGTGCACCCTTTATGCTTATATCAACGAGTCATTTTAGCTAACGAATTTCTAACGGCAGTTTTCGTTCTCATCCATATCCTGTTGGTTGCCAAACAGGTACCATATTAGAAATTCAGACCGAGAGTTCATTATCACGAAATATCTGCATGTCCTTCATGCATTGCTGAGCGCTAAGCTCCTTTCACTATTCGCCTCGGGCAGAAATCCCTCAAAGTGCTTCAAGGAATTAAGTGATATACAGGTGTGCATCGAGGCGAAACACAAGTCACTTATTAATGATGGAAAACTTTAATTATTATAACAATCTTAAGGGTTACCTCTTTTGTTAGTAGATGGCGTTTTAGTGTTACTTGTAATTTGCATTGATTGGTCGATTTTGAAAGCTTGTTAATTTCTCTCTTTATTTGTATTGGGAACTTGCTTCTGGCAGTATTCTGAATATCAATTAACAAACCTTATAACTCGCTTTAAAACTAAAGCTTAGCAGTCCTTCCCCCCCCCCTCCAAGAGTAAACAGCGATACAATTTTACTTCAAACGTTGATTTTTACTGAAACCTAATTAAACTAGATACTCATGCTACATATTCCATACTTTTATATCTTGTTCTTCTTGGATCTCATCCTCGATAAAAATAATACTTACATAATGCTTCGTTAACAATATTCAATTAACATCAATTACACACACACACACACACACACACACACACACACACACACACACACACACACACACACACACACACACACACACACACACACACACACACACACACACACACACTCGAAGTGGTTCTTTTTGAATCTTTTTTTTAATAGCGGCGTTTTGAAAGACGAATTCTTTTTAGTATTCTAATTGTGATAGACAGGTAAAAATAATCGAAACCAAAGGAGAAACTTATAAAGGTTAATTTGGTAAGCTTGGAGCTGAAATGGGGGTGCTTCAGGGTCAAAGCTATATAACTGAGAGGAGACCTCCACATAGCCTTTAAAGGAATGCGGAGAACCGACCAGGGCTTCTGACCTAATGTCCAATCCTCACCTTCTCATGGTGCACCCTGTTGGGTATCTACTTTGATACTGAACGAACGAGGATGGGCTGGCAATTTGGGATTTAGGCGACCAAATTGTATTCTTATTGGTTAAACCAAAATAAAAAAAATGATGGTACAACATGACAAAATTTCATGACATATTGTACCATCATTAACATAGACAAGGCCCCCGTTGTTTTCGCCAGGGAACCAGGGCGAACAACGAAAAGTCAGCTACTGGAACAAATCTGAAAACAAACCCCAACTCAACATCACCAGAATTAAAGATCGGTACTATCAACGTAAGAAGCCTGAATAGCAAAGAAATGGAGCTAGCTGAAGAATTAGATAAGTACCAGATCGACATAATAGGGGTGATTGACACAAAAAAGACCAAAACGGGTGAGTTCTTTCTGAGCAATAAATATAAAATGTTATATTCAGGCAATGACAATCAAGGAAAAGAAGGAGTAGCCATAGTATTCAACACAAAATACGAGGCTAATCTTCTTGAATGGCAGTCAGTCTCAAGTAGAGTAATGTGGGCAAATATGAGAACGGGGAACTGGACAATGAGACTTATTTGTGCCTATGGTCCCACAGAAGGTTCTACTAAGTTCTAGAAGTGGAGGAATTTTTTGAGTCTTTAGAAAAAGCAACTGACACAATGGAAAGGGAAAAATTGGTCCTTGTTGGGGATCTAAATAACAGAGTAGGAAATGATTGTGAGACATACAAAAATATTTTGGGAAAATTTGGAGAACAGAGGAAAGCTAATAATAATGGCAAATATCTGTTGGATTTCTGCGCAGGACATGGACTGGTTATTACTAACACCATGTTCCAACATAAAAATGTGCACAAATTCACATGGAGAGAAGAGGCTAGGAATAAGAAAAATCTCATTGACTATGTTATTGTTAATAGTGATGTTTTCTCCCTGGTGCAGGACACCAGAGTGTAACGAGGATTTGAAATTGGAAGTGATCACTATTTAGTCTTGAGCAGGATAAAATTGAATTTCATATTGAAAAGAATAACATGTAAGAAAGTTTTAAAGCGAATAAAAGTTGAGCAGCTTTCAGATGTGAACTGTAGACTAAAATACACAAAGATTATTGAAGAAAAAATGAAAGAGTTTGAGAACAGCAACCAAACCTTGGAGATTCAGTGGCAAATTCTGAAGAAAACATTGATTGATTCTGCCAGAGAGGCATGTGGTGAGGTTGTCTGCAAGGATAAAAAAATCAGAACTCCCTGGGGGACACAGGAAGTTAAAGAGGCAGTGAAGGAAAAGAAAAAAGCATATCAAAAGTTCCTGTCAAATAAGTCACCTTGTGCTCGTAGAGAATATAGAGACAAATGCAAGAATGCTAAACGCTGTGTAAAACTAGCTAAACAAAAGTCATGGGAGGACTTTGGCAAGAATATAGAAAATAAATATCAAGAAGTGGTAAGATATTCTGGAGGTTGTTGAAGAAGCTTAAAAACGGAGGAAAGAGTGCTGTAAAAGGAGTTAGAGATGATAAAGGTTACATGAAAATAGGAGAAAAAGATATCCTTGAAGTATGGAGTAATTACTTTGAAAAACTACTAAATGAAACAAGCAGTGAAGACAGCACAGTGATAAAAAACACTGACCAGGCATGCAGGCAGAAATACATATCCATACTTGAAGTAGAAAAAGCCTTCAAAGGCTTGAAATGTGGAAAGGCAGATCGAGTAGATGATATTCGAGCAGAAATGCTGAAGTATGGTGGTATAAGAGTCTTACAGTGGCTGCACTGCATAGTACAGAAAGTCTGGACAGAGGGACGAATTCCCGATGATTGGAGTAGTGCTCTCAAATTACCCATGTATAAAAAAGGGAAATAAAAGTGAATGTGAGAATTACAGAGGTATTTCCCTACTGAGTGTTCCTGGCAAGATCTATGCAAGTATACTTGAGAAACGGTTGAGAAGAATTGTAGAAGAAAAGCTAGCTGGATTCAGGCCAAACAGAGGCTGTCAGGATCAGATCTTCACTTTACGACAAATAGGCGAGAAAGCATGGGAATATAACAAAGATCTGTATTTAAGTTTTGTCGATTTGGAAAAGGCATATGACAAGGTGCCAAGAGAGAAGCTATTCAATACGCTGCAGTTATATGGTGTCAATGGGGCATTATATCGAGCAATACTTAGTCTTTATTTGAGTTGTAAGTCAGCAGTTAGAATTGAAGGAAGTGCACGAAGATGGTTTAATGTTAAATCTGGTGTGAGACAAGGATGTACATTATCCCCTCTATTATTCATTATATATATGGATCACATTATGAAGGAAAGTGGTATTAAACATGATTTCAAAATTGGAGATGTTAATGTCAGCTCTTTGCTTTATGCAGATGATGTTATACTTCTAAATAAATCCGCTACAAGTCTGCAAGATTCTCTGACTAAATTGAATAACTGTTGTAATAGATATGGTATGAAGGTAAGCAATAAAAAGACAAAGACAATGAAAATAGGCAGAATCATCGAAAATATCAACTGTGTTGTGAATGGAGAAGCTGTGGAACAAGTAAAACATTTCAGCTACTTAGGCACGATTTTTACTGAAGATGGTAAATTAAATATAGAAATAGACAACAGAATCAGCAAAGCTGGTATGGTGGGAAGTCAATTGAATAAATTCATATGGAATAAGAGAGAAATTAGTCGGAACACTAAATTAGCTGTATACAAGACAGTGTTCAAACCAGTTTTAACTTATGGATCTGAGAGCTGGGTCAGAAGTAAAACACTTGACCAAAGACTAGAGACCGCAGATATGAGAGTCCTGAGAAAGATTAGAGGCGTGAACAGATGGCATCAATGGCAATATCATATTAAAAACGAGGATATTAGGAAAGAACTTGACATTGTCAGCATCCAGGAATGCGTTAGCAGAGCTAATCTCAGGTGGTATGGTCACTTAAACAGAATGGGCGAGGAATGATTAGCAAATCAAGTGTTCTCTGCCAGGTTGGCAGCAAAACGACCCAGAGGAAGACCAAGATATAGGTGGATTGATATGGTACAAAGTGCCTTGGACGATAGGAATATAAGATCTGATAATGTTGGAGTCTTGACAAGTAACAGACTGATTTGGAGGAAATTGTAGATAGGAAGTTAGTAATGATATAATTTTTTCATGTAGTACTATCATATCCTGTACACCCCTTGAGGGTACATGGCAGGAATTTGATGATGATGAGGAGGAGGAGGAGCTGAAATGCAATTAGTAATGTTTGGTTTTTGGTATTTGCTTTGTGACAGATTTAAGAGAACCGTGTAATTATAGATGCTATGTGTGATGATTAGTGACCCCAGAAATATCCATACGATAGGAAATACAGCGTTGTCCCCCCCCCCCTCCCAACATTGATCATCCTTGGCAAAATTCTTACCTAATGCTTGGCTTTCTTACGAAGTTGAAAGATAACACGACTTCACGACTTGCCATATTTGGTTGGAACATATCTCGGATTCGATTCTCGCCAATACGAGGAATATTTCTCTGAAATCAAAGAAATTTTTTTTTATATTGAAGTTGAAGTGGTTAGGGTGTAATACGGAGGTGGCAGGTGCAGGGTTTCTCTCCTAGAAAGCTACATCCCACTAAAAGACCAATTGGTCCTAGAACAGACAGTGAAGTCAATCATGGATATTGGGATATACCCGTAAGCGACGAGTGCAGGATGCTGATTAACAGATCTGGTGGAAGATTTCCCTGTAAGATAAATATCGAGAGCATTTATTATTTATTTATTTATTTTTTATTTTTTTCAATGAACACCCCCACACATGAAAAGTCACAGGACCAATAACTTAACAGTGCCATCTGTGGTAAATGTGTTTATAGATAAAGACGTAATCTATTGATATGTTTCTTAACAGTTGTAGGTTGTATTTGGTGGGAAAAACAATATGGGGGGGGGATTGTTCCAAACAATAGAGGTGGATGGAATTAAGGAGAATGATGAGAAGTTTGTTCGGTATATTTGGGCATTGTATGGGTGCTTGCCAGTAGCTACTCTTGTTCTTACATGGTTAGAAGAACGTGGAGAAATAGTAGTGGCAATTAATCTTGGATATTGTGTGGAAGAAAACTAGATTAAGAGAACCTGAAATAGGAAAGTGTTTGAGCTGGAGATCTGGATCCTACTTGAGAAGTAATTGTATAGTTTTCCCCCTCTCCATACAACCAGCAAACCAACATGATATCATAAACGAATGATATGAGTGGTTTCTTTCTTTTTAAATTGGAGCAAATTTTGTACGGACAAGCGCAGGCCTCCCTAACATTTGCGGGGCCCAGGGAAAGATTATAAATGAATGCCTACATACCACATGGCTAAACATTTAAAACTTAAATGAAACTAATAGACTGTTAAATAAAATATGTTCTATCCTCCCACCTCGACACATATACCTTCATAACGGCAAAATCGAAATATACGTGTGAAGCTATGATATTTATATGAATGAAAGTCGGCAAAATATCAAAGAACTGAATTTATTTACGATTGCGCATGTCTGGGTATTCTGTTGTGATAGAACAGTGATATGTTTGGATGAGTACTAAAATAAAGACATGCATAATTCATAAATTATTATAGACTTATTCAATGAAATGTATTTATCTTGCCTTCATTTCTGAAAAATCGCTAATTATGTTATATCAATATGATCACATAATTTACGTTCTATTGACAGTCATGCTAAATTAGACAACTTTCTTGAGTTTATTGTATTTCTTAGATGGTTTCTTATTAATTTTAGTTTGGAGAAGCTTCGTTCTCCTGAGGCAGTAGCAAATTATCAATGCATTTCTTGAAAAAATACTAAGATTCGGAAATGAGTCATGAATTTTACATATTATGTTCAAACATTGAAATGTTATCGCAGAAAATGTTACGAAATACTTTAATTTCATCAGATAAATCACATGATCACATATTGTGATTTTCAGCACCTCTTAAAGTATTATCTAGATACGAATTTTCTTCTTTTCCTTTTAAAATTTTCAGTGCTAGTTATCACAATGTTAAAGAAAGGAAATCTTTTTTTAAAAATGAAATAGCCAAAATGATTTTTATTTTATTTTATTTTTTGTAAGCTTTTGCTAACATTGTTAATAGCAAGCAACAGTTCATACCAAATAACTATGGATTATACAAATTCAAAATTAATTTCATTTTCTGCCTAAGTCCACAATTCGACATCATCGTGATGTGATGCACAACACTAGTGCATCACATCACGATCTAGTGAACGCGTGGCTGGCAGAATTAGCTGCATTTACACTCTATATTTCATTCCTGTATTCCATACAAGATAAAGTGATAAAATTGGTTAGTTGCGTATGTCGTTCTTAACTATTATGTTATGGGATTTGCTTCTGAATATTTCATTTTTATCTTTTATTTAATAAATTTGTTTTTTGTGTGTGTTTGTGATATTCGAGACCCTATAACGCAATTCCCCAGGGCAAATTGTAAAAATTATTCATAGTTCATTTGTGTCCTTGTGTCTGTGGGAAACGCCGACCGTACCTGATCTCATTGTGTAATACAGTATTAACGTGTGATTACCTGCCGTTAATCTTTATTTTAATATGTAAACGCTTTTCCATTTGTTTAATGACTGCTGTTAATAGTCACGAAAAAATTAAGGAACGTAAATTGAACAGATTGAAGTAATATATTTTGCGTTATTTGTCCAAGATAATTTCTGTGTTTTTCCCAGATGTCCGTCTAAATTATTACATGCTTGCAATTAAATGATTACATATTTAATGGCAAGTAGTCCTTAAAAATAAGTGACGTTTTTTTCCCGAAGCGTTTGAAATAGAAAGCAGATTAAGTCCAGAAGAAAATAATGGAATTTCTTCTTCATGTGACAGCGTACGTGGATGAATCTAAATATGGCATAAATTAATAAAGAACTGTTATTCCATAGTTGCCATAAAAACCCTAACCATAAAAAAAAACTTTAATTAGCTTAAATTAATCTTTAAAAAAATCTTATAATAATACTTTTGTCCGTGTTCACTCTGACGTGTGGAAATGCGTAGGAAGTTGTGCACGTGTACACCCGTAAAGAATTACTGTCAGAGAATTTTTGTACGTTATTCACATTTCATCCTCTCGAAAGTGTACAGCACTAACAGTGGGAAATCGCTGAGAAATTTAAATGAAGACTATTTTTTCATCTCTCGTTGCAGAGAGAAGTCAGTCGTAGTTCTACAGACTTTTAACGTAGTAACTTAGCAGATGAAATGCATGTTTGTCAACACACTATTTAAATTAAACAAAGAATCTTATTTCTACCAAGAGCAAATTAACACGATGTCCTAACGGTACAATTCTTGGAATCGATTTCACAGCGAGCGATTTTCTATGTTGTGCACAGATAATGAAAGGACAGGTAAACATCACACGTGGAAATTACGTATTTTGTTGATTGTGTTATTTTTCCTTACGTTAGAAGACTCTTTTCAAGGAAACTGCACAAAGAGAGTGTAACTCGAACCAAACTACTGATAAATTTCCCAATGAAGGCACTGGAGTTGAGAAAGGCTTCGAGATCTTTTTTCCGTCAGGCTATTTCTGCGATGCTAATTAAATGTGTTTATTTGACATAATTACTCCGGATATTTGGAAGCGAAGCGTCGTTGTAGGAAATGAAAACTTTTTTTTTTTTTTTTGTACTATTCAAAGCAATCTTTTTGATGTGAAGTGAGCGGTGGATTGACTGAAACTGGCTTTTATATCATTAATGAATGTAACTCAGTAGGTCTGACTTTTTTTTTTTTTTTTATCGTCTTTAAAGTTATAGACGTAGCAACCTCCGAACAAAGCCTTTCAAGTAAGGTTTTTATTTATTTATTCTGGTATTTTTTTTTAATGAATATTTTTGATATTCGACTCTTTTAATCTCATGAAATAATTTTGTAAACCTAAATTCAGTGTCAAAGTGAGACATTTTTTTTTATCTTGTTCAAGATTTCGTATAGTGTTCAGTCAACTGGAAACAGTTCGACGGTCAATAAGAAATTATTGAAACACTACTTGAGTGAAAAAAAAATTCAATGCCTTAAAGGGATTTTTATTTTTCTTTCAACCAAGATGTTCCCCCCCCCCCCCGCTTTCAATAATATGATTTTTCCGAAAACGATGGGAAAGAGTTCGAGTTTCGTTAACTTATAAACTTAAAAAAAAAAAAAACATCACAACTTGATAATTTATCTTCGCCTATTCAGATTATTTTTGCGCTATCTTTAGTAGGACAGCTCCAAAAAGGGGCCCTGTCCCGTCTGGCCGTCATATGTTCCGCTTAATAATTCGTAAAATTTTCAAATTTATAAAATTTTCGTTGAATTCACTGAAGTTCAGCATTAACCATATTTATTTGTGGTCAAAGATCGCAGCTGAATCCACCACCTTATATACAAACAGCATATTTAATATTTATCATTTTTGCCAGATTATGTGAACATACAAGGTGGAGCACCCATCGAATATTTTGTTACTAGCCATCGGTGAAATATGTCATCTGCATGAAAATACTGAATTTGGAATTTATATAATAATATTCAAAAACACTGAGTGGAACCAAAGCTGAGTTGGACGATCTTTCGGTCACTCGTAGATCTGGGGGATCGCCTAATTTTTAGAGAGGCCTTTACTTATAAATCGGTCTCTGAGGAGAACCAACCAGTTCGAAATAGCTGTCAGGCCAATGAAACCCTATCAAAAAATGGACCAAATTAGAAAGCGAATATATGGACGCCTGTGCAGCGTTCATGTTTTCTAAAGTGGTCCGCGCTAGGGAGATTGGTAAATGCCGGCGGGTGTATTCCAGTAAGCTCTCTGGTCAACTTAACACATTTTATTATATTAAAATAAGAATAAGTCACGCTTAATTTAGTTTAGAAGTTAGATTATCGAAGAAAAATTAGCGACATAATGATTAATTACTCAAACTAGAAATGAACTGATAAGTAAAAGATTTTCTTTTCTTTTTCGTGTTAATCGTACTTACATTTGTAAATCAGAATGCATTTTACACGAACGGCTATTCTGGAACATAACCTCACTTCTTGTACTACATAAAGCGAAAATTTTACAATAAATAATGCTTGAACAAATTTTGAAACATCCACTGAATTAAGATTCGTTTACATTACACTAAATTAAATTGAAGAAAATTCATCGTCTTGCTTTGAGAGATTAATAAAATTTACGTTTTTTGGATGCGCTGTATTCTGAGAAAGCGGTGGTATCTGGGCGTTTTAATGATCGCTGGTTTTCTGTTCTTCCCCCATCACGGCTTTGTGAACGTCCTTCTGAATGTCCATTTCCACTACCAGCGTAAGATTCTCCAGCATTGTCCAATATTTTTGACTCACGAATCCTGTCCCACGAATTATCTGGATTATTTATTGCTGGTCGACGAAAAATATTGGTATCATTGCTTGCGATTGTCTTTGACTTAGAAATCCTGTCCCACTGTGAATTATCTGGATTGTTTAATGCTAGTCGACCGAAAATATCCATATCGTTGCAGTGTATGATGTTAACATTCTGGCTGTTAAAGATGTTCACCTCTAGCTTGGAAATGATTTTAGTTTTGTCATCGCCACTCACATTCCTCATGGTGTTGATCATGCTCTTCATTGCGAAATCCTGTTCTTTCATACCATGGTCATAAAAATTGTTGAATTTAATGTTAACATTCTGGCTGTTAAAGATGTTCACCTCTAGCTTGGAACTGATTTTAGGTTTGTCATTGTGACCCACATTCTGCATGGTGTGGCTCATGCTGTTCATTGCGAAATCCTGTTCTTTCATACCATGATCAAATGGTTTCATATCATGTTTCATACCATGATTGTAATAGCGACCCACATTCTGCATGGTGCGGCTCATGCTCTGCATTGCGAAACCCTGTTCTTTCATACCATGGTCAAATGGTTTTATGCCATGGTCAAATGCTTTCATATCATGTTTCATACCATGATCAAATGCTTTCATACCATGATTGTCATCGCGACCCACATCCTGCACGGTGTGGCTCATGCTCTTCATTGCGAAATCCTGCGCTTTCATATGATTTTCCGATGTTTGCATGCCACGTTTCATACCGTGATCCAATGCATTCATAGCATGTGTCATGCTATTATCAAATGCATTCATACCATGCTCCGACGATTCCATTTCTAACGATTTCCAACGATTCCAATTGAAATCCTGGCTCTGTTTTTCCGACGATCCCATTTCTAAAGCGAGGTACTTGTTCATATTTTGAACAAGCAACTTGATTCTTCTGTTCATGATTGGCACGGAAGCGTCAGGATTTGTAACAAGGCTTTCAGTACACGCCTTGTCTCTGAAGTGAGAATCGGTTTTTACGTTTTGTAATAATAACTGCGCCTAACAATTGTTTCAGCTTTAAATGTTGTTGCTGATAACAATGGAGAGTATTGTGATATGTAAACAATTGTTGCCCTGTAGCTTAAAACTTTTTTTATAAGATTAATAGATAAAAAATATCATGTAGTTATAATCTTTTAGATTATATCTTATATGATAGATATATTGGCCTTCGGATTACCAAATTTTTATTTTCTAAGTTTACTCATCAAATATAAATTCGGAGCTGATAATAAATCAAAAATTAACTATGTAGAATTGTGATTATATATTTTTGTTTTCATTTTTAACACAAACCTCAAAAACGCAAAAAAGCTATATTAGCTTCTCTACAGCATTCTTTTAACACCATCCAGTAAGTGAGATGTTTATCATTATTTATTTATTTTTGGCAGATTATGTGAACATAAGATGGAGCACCCATCGAATAAAAAGTTACTAGCCATAGGTGAAATATGTCATCTGCATGAAAATACTGAATCTGGAATTTATAAATAATATTTAAAAACTCTGCGAGTAAAGATGGACGTTCGTGGAACGTCCATCTGGAACGAACATTTATCATTAATCCAATTTACCATTAGTTTTGAGAATCAGGAACACTGTGCAAAAAATCGGTTTTCGAATTCTTGTAAATAGCATTTCAAGGAATTTTGCAGTTTTAAAGCTGAACAAGCATCCTTGGATTCTGATCAGCATTGGTATTCGATTATAAAGGACTTTAAGAATGTTTTTTTTGAGCTGAAAGTGGGTTAGCCGGGCTCAGTGGGCGATGACAGTATTTTTTCATCCCATACATAATTTTCACTTTCATAATTCAAACCGCCGACTATCACAAAGGAAATGCATATTACGAGTATATTTCGCAAGACCAAATCTTTAAGCAACATTTTCTCCCCCCCCCCCCCAATAGTGTGATGCGTTGCCACAAAATATAACTCAATCATGGAGACTTCAGCTTAATTTTTATTTTCACCAAGGAGCGATTGTTCTGTCTTTCACTTGTCTTTTTAAGTTTGGTTGAGTAGAGGGCCACCCCATTAGGCATTTCATAATAGATATTGAACTATTATATTATTATAGGAAATCTTGGATTAGAACGAATAACGAATCTAAGCTATTATCCAAAACGCGATTCCTTTCTGAATTACTCCGTCGGTTTTGTTGCTTCTTTTTTCTTAATATCATTCTCATCCATGAAAGGTTGAAAACCTATAGAACAGTATCGAACAACAAAACCTATAGAACAGTATAGAACAACAAAACCTATAGAACAGTATCGAACAACAAAACCTATAGAACAGTATCGTACAACAAAACCTATAGAACAGTATAGAATAACAAAACCTATAGAACAATAGGACTGAACACTATATTTAGTGTTTAGTACTATTGGTAGGCTAATGGTAAGATAATTTTAAAACCCTCTTTTAGGGATTAAACTGTTCCTTTTCAAGCCACTTCAGGTCTCGAGTAAGCATGAGACTCACAGGCGAAGAAATCATCTTCTACCTAAAGATATTCAAAACATTTGTTCCCGTAGGCTTCGAACCCTCACCCTGTACGCACTGAAGAGATTGTCTAAACTTATTCAGTATTTGACGAGGCAGCAGGACCTTTCATACCTACAGTGTTCACATAGGATATTTATGCAGAGATAGGACTTCAGTACAGTCTTCGTTATTGTCAGATCATTCACCTTCCCTCAAGGTATAATTGTTCCCTGGACAAGAAAGAGCAGTCTGTGTACCCACTTGTACAGAAATTCACGAATCCAATCCAAGCTTACCAAACGGAATTTCTCTCCCCTTCATTCTTTTCTTCTATTTTTGGAACTAATTTTCCATTCATGGTCTCTTATGACCTACTTTGTTTCTATGCTAGTCCACTGTATTAGTTCTGTAGGTAAACCATTTTCCCTAGTTGAGATGACCATTTCAAAGAAAATCGATTTTAATTAGAGTATTTATTGCAGTATTTAGTAACATTTGATCCCTTCTTGTTAGGATAATCAATCGCATTCTCACTGCTTACATAGCTGTGAATCATGTGTTACTTGACAACGACTTTTCGGGGGGGGGAGAACACCAATTGCCGTAATTCATATTTTGTAATATACAAACAATGTCATGAATAAATACGCAGAATATTAATAACATGAAGACGTGTATCGCAGTGTAACAAACAATTTTTATCACGTGATCCAATCCAACTAAGAAACGAAGACATAAGGAAACGACTATAACAACAAATAACAATGATAGACAAAACCCAAGAAAGAAGACTGCGATGGTTTGACCATATGACTAGAATGGGATCAGAAAGATTACCAACTAAAGCCCTGAATACAAGGATGGAAAGTAAAAGATCCAAAGGGTGCCCAGAATTCGAAGGATAGACAGAATAAAAGAGGACCTGAAAATCAGATCACAACAAGCGACACCAAACTGTTCGGACTCTCTAGGGACTGACAGAAGTGGAGAGTTCATTCGGCCTCATCATCATTCACATAGATGATGGAAGAGAAAAGAGGGAGAAAATCCAATCCATGAGCGAATACAAACAGCTGTCTTATGCAAGGTCACGTTAGATCACTAATAATGTCAGACGTCCATCTCTACTGCTAACTTTCTAGCATATACACCGAAAATTCAAAAAGTTAAGGATAATTGCCATGCGTTTCCATTACAACCACATTATATTGGTTGATTCGAGCGCTTTTACTCTTAGTCGATTATTAGGAACCTAGCGCACAGAGTAATATCTGTCTACGTAGCCATTCATTTTGAACGTTTGTGTCACATGTCCTGGAATACTGTTAAACTATCGTCTAAGACCTCTCGATCTAACAATCCTTCAAAAAACTTCCAATTGCTACTCTGAACCGTAGTTCTTATCACTGTCTTTATGTTCATACACTATTTATATTAAATTTAAACTTATTATCCATCATGCTATTGACGCATGCTCGTCATATATATTTATTTATTTCATATCTTCTAAGATTTTGCCTGAAACAATTAGGATAACGCTGTTCTCCTCTTCAGTTTCTCTCTGCTAACACTAATCCCAGCTTTTCGAGTGATATGTGAGAGAATCCCGTGGTTTCTTTTTCTTTTCTTTATGTGCATTTATATTGAAAAATAAAGTGGTTATTCCTGTAAAATAAGTCATGGCGTTGCTCCGATAGACGGGCTACTGACCGCCATGGTATTCGTCAAATTCCGATGGTACGTTCGCTTCCCTAGAGATAGAAAAATGCGCAGGGCTTCTAAGTTAGGAAAAAGTCTTAATGGAGGCAAAGCTGCCTTACATGCATCCCTCCGTTTGTGCTCTCTTTATCCCCTGCTTTTGCTACATTTGCCACTCTTTTGGTTTCTTGCGTATGTCCCAGTTTCTCAGTTCCTGCACTACCTTCGTAAAATTCTAAATCAGTTGTGCTGTTTCATGAAAAGTTTTGACTTTTTTTATTATTTTATTTTTTAATATAAAGAGATAATAATGTGATTCAGCTTCTAAGTTTCTTTATATATATATTTATAATGTTCGAAAGGAACTATATTCAAACAAGGAACTATATTTAAAATAATTTGTCAACATTGAAACTGTTACAACATTCATTAAAATATTTTTATTTATCGAAATGCCGATTAAAAAATTACTGGTAAGTAAGTGCTGGTAAGCCGGTTCTCCATTGTTTTGAAACGATTCTTGAAGGCAAACACATTGTTGGACGTTTCAAAACAATGAAGGGACAAAAAAACGTTTCAAATTTCGGCTTATCAGCTTAACAGCTTATCGGCTTAACCCGGCTGAAAATAATGAAGAGACAAAAAACATGACATAAAAATGTTTCAAATTTCGGCTTATCTTTATATATATATATATATAAAACTGATAAAATAAAAAAAAAATTCTTAGCCCACCCACGGTACAAATGTACTAAAGGTTACTAATAACCCTTCGTGGGTGGGACCCGCATTAAAAAAATTCAGGCCCTATTTAAGGATGTTGTGGATCTAAGTTATAACTTTTCAGAGACCACCCGTGTACGAATTAAATTTTATCTCAGTAACAAAATATATATATAATATATTATTTATTTTATACCTTCTAAGATTTGGCGTGAGACAATTAGGATAACTCTGTTCTCCTCTCCAGTTTCTCTCTGCTAACGGTGTATATATATATATATATATATATATATATATATATATATATATATATATATATATATATATATATATATATATATATATATATGTAGAAAGTTTTTTACCTTGGGTACTAAGGAAAATGATCGGAACTTGCTCCACCTTTACTACGAGTTGCCTCAGACCTGAACTATGTTCAGGAGCAAACTTGACTTACCTGTCTGTTTGCTTACTTGGGAAAAAGGATTAAATCCTACTTATAAAATTGCTTGGTATCTTTAACACACACACACACACACACACACACACACACACACACACACACACACACACACACACACACACACACACACACATTTATATTACGGTTAAAGTGATAAATCCGGTTATTATTAATAATTACCGGTTAAAGTGAATAATTCCTAGAGAAGTCTAGTAAATGTAATAAAAACATTTTTATAGGTTTTATATATGGGTTCTCATTCTCAATAGAAATTATAACAACTTAGGTTAGGTTAGTTTATAATGAAAAAAGTCAGAAATCATTATAAACCAACCTAACCTAAACTAACCTTATCGGTTGGAAATCATTATAAACTAGCCTAAACTAACCTAACCTTTATTGGTTGGGTTAGTTTAGGTTAGGTTATAATGAAAAAAAGTAAGGAAAGTACTTCTTTTGCACTCTATGAAATCAGAAATCATTATAACCTAACCCAAACTAACTTGGATGTCGAACCAGAGTGTAGTCGTAGTTTGTCGTGGGCAGATAAATGGGGATAACAAATAAAAGTTGTTGTGAGCAGATGAATGGGGATAATAGATAAAAGTTGTTGTTGCTGTACCTCTTTCCTCATCAATGGAGAAAAACACTGATCAGTTCCTCTCTGATTTATCTATTATCCCTATTCATCTGCCCACAACAACATTTCTTTGTTATCCCCATTTATCTGCCTGCAATCATTAAGCTCGTCCACAACAACGTTTATCTTTCATCCCCATTAATCTGCCCACGACAAACTACGACTACACTCTGGTTCGACATGCGACATCCAGGTTAGGGTACGTTAGTTTATAACGATTTCTGATTTCTGATTTCATTGAGTGCAAAAGAAGTACTTTCCTTACTTTTTTCATTAAAAACTAACCTAACCTAAATTAGCCTAACCAATAAAGGTTAGTTTAGTTTATGTTAGGTTAGGTTAGTTTATAATGATTTCCAACCGATAAAGGTTAGGGTAGGGTAGGGTAGGGTAGGGTAGGGTAGGTTAGTTTATAACGATTTCTGATTTCATTGAGTGCAAAAGAAGTACTTTCCTTACTGTTTTCATTATAAGATAACCTAATCTAACCTAACCTAAGCTGTTATAATTTCTATTAAGAATGAAAACCTATATATAAAACCTATAAACATGTTTTTATTACATTTACCAGACTCCTCTAGGAATTATTCACTTTAGCTGGTAAAAGTGATTAATTCTCATAAATTATTCACTTTAACCGGTAATTATTAATAATAACAACCGGTAATTTAGTAATAATAACCGGATTTATCACTTTAACCGTAACATATATATAATCTTCCTTTTAGTATTTATGGTTCTACGCTAATCTAAGAAGATAGTTTCACTTCCGAGACTTCTTAGACTAAGAAGATATTTAACACCAACTCATAATGAACCTTTCCCTATTTTATTTAATTATTTATCGAACTAGTTATAACTAAAAATCAAATAAACTGTGTAATGCATTTTTTTTTTATCAATCAAAGGGAACAGACAAACCCCTTTTTCTTTTTGTAATTTTAGGAAGGTCTTCAACTCTAGTACTCACCAACAGCCGAGTTTATGGCTGGTGATAAGTTTAAAGACTTGGAAAAGAGAGATTGACAAGACAGCTGTTGTCATCTCGTGTTTCAGAACTGGTATTAACCGTTGTCCGAAATAATGTGAGTTATGTAGGAGATATTTCTAAACTGTCGATTTACAAACTCACGTTTCCGGGAGATTACGCAACCAAAAATCGACTATCTCGGGACCAGGATGGAAAAAAATTTCCTCTGGTCGGTGATTGTTAACAGTCAGGATTGTGAGGCTTTAGATATTCCCACATGGCTACAAAGACACATTTTATTATATTAAAATAAGAATAAGTCACGCTTAATTTAGTTTAGAAGTTAAATTATCGAAGAAAAATTAGCGACATAATGATTAATTACTCAAACTGGAAATGAACTACAATACTGATAAGTAAAAGATTTTCTTTTCTTTTTCGCGTTAATCGTACTTATATTTGTAAATCAGAATGCATTTTACACGAACGGCTATTCTGGAACATAACCTCACTTCTTGTACTACATAAAGCGAAAATTTTACAATAAATAATGCTTGAACAAATTTTGAAACATCCACTGAATTAAGATTCGTTTACATTACACTAAATTAAATTGAAGAAAATTCATCGTCTTGCTTTGAGAGATTAATAAAATTTACGTTTTTGGTTACTGGTTTTCTGTTCTTTCCCCTTTACCTCTTTGTGAACGTCCTCTTGAATGTCTTCATTTTCATTAGCAGCGTTAGGTCCTCCAGCATTGTCCAATATTTTTGACTTAGGAATCCTTTCCCGTTGTGAATTATCTGGATTGTTTGATGCTGGTCGACGAACTGTTTTTATATTGTTGCATTTAATGTTAATATTCCCGTTGTTTAAAGATGTTCACCTTCTGCTTGGAATTGGTTTTAGTTTTGTCATCGCGACTCACATTCTGCATGGTGTGGCTCATGCCCTTCATTACGAAATCCTGTTTTTTCATACGATGATCAAATGCTTTCATATCATTCTCGAACGCTTGCATTCCTTTCTCCATTGCTTGCATACTACGTTCCATACTGTGATCCAATGCTCGCATACCACGTTCTATATCGTGATCCAATCCATTCATAGCATGCTCCAATTTTGAATTGGAATCCTGGCTCTCTAGCTTCACTGTTCCATTGCTGGATGGTGAAATATAAATATGTGCCTTGTTTCCTCTCTCCATGATTAGCACGGAAGTGTCAGAATTTGTAACAAGACTTTCGGTACACGTCTTGAGCTTTGTCTCTGAAGTGAGAATCGTTTTTTATGTTTTGTAATAATAACTGCGCCTAAGAATTGTTTCAGCTTAAATGTTGTTGTTGATATGTAAACAATTGTTGTCCTATAGCTTAAACTGTTTTTTTTTTTAATAAAAAAACTTAGATAAAAATATTCTGTAGTTATAATCTTTTAGATTATATCTTATATGGTAGATACATTGGCCTTCGGATTACCAAATTTTTATTCTCTGCTAAGTTTATTCATCAAATATATAATTCGGAGTTGATAATAAATCAAAATTAAGTATGTAGAATTGTGATTATATATTTTTGTTTTCATTTTCAACACAAACCTCAAAAAAGCTATATTAGCTCCTCTACAGTATGCTTAACACCATCGAGTAAGTGAGATTTGACAAACCTCTGTGAAAATAAGCAGTTGTGCTAGGCTGTGGCATATTTTAGGGGAGGATGAAACAACCGTTATGGCCAAGTAACTTGGACTTAATAGAAACCCGGTTAATGTTCCGATAGTTCAGTTATAATCCTATTTGCATGCTTTACTATTATTATCTGGAGAGTTTGTGTTATGTTATGCCTTATGGTATGAGAAACACAGGAATTTCGAAAATGAAAAAAAATCCTGTTCATCTGCCTTCAAGACTGTAATTCATTTTAAGATGAAAAGTGATTTTTTAATCTCTTTTATCTAGTAATAAAGTGAAAATACCGCTTCTTGAACATATGGCTTTCCAACCAAAGAAGTTAATGGTCTAATTCCTTCACTTTTTCCTCATCCAATGCTTGCATAAATTTTGGTGTGTCCAAAATTTACAAAGAAAACACTTCATAAAGCAAACAACCTGAAGTATAGACTCTGCTGCTTACAGGTTGTCCACATTATTGTCGGAGGACTTGATGAGGCTGGCCTCTTGACATACCAGATCAAAATACATGAGTATTTTGATCTGGTTCTCCATTATATGGGATACATGGCTCGCAATTGAGATCGTGGGAAGCTTTCGTACGAAAGCGATTCCGAAAGTAATGGCTCCATAGTGATGGCTCCTCGCACAAAAGACATATATCGGGGAAATAAATAAGATAGTTGGAATTCTGTACTTTATTTTTATTGACTATCTCAACACAATAATCTTCTTACCTCCATTTCAATGCATTTTCTTCACTGCTTAGCAAATTTTTCAAAGCTGCCTTAGAAAATCTCTTTAGCATCGGAACCATTTTCTCATCTTCGGTTTGACCTGTCGTCATTTTCAAATTGTCTGCGTATATCTTTGAGATGTGCTTTAAGCCCGAAGTTCGATGGAACCCGGTCCAGTTTATAAGGAGGAGATGGCATAATTTATATCGGAAAGGAAAATGGCTTGGTTTTTGGTCACCCACTTCAAATCGACCATCTGTGTCAACTCTGCTATTGTCATTTTTTGTTCTTCGTTCTCTACTACGTACAGAATTGCACGCGTATCGATGTTTCACCATAAAAGTCTTGAAATTGGCGGTGAATTTAAATATCACTCAATTTTTGTCTGTTTGAAATAATCGATCATTGCACGCTGTTTAGCACTCTTCGACAAACTTGTCAAAACGAGAAATATGTCTTCGATAATAAACCACTGTGCACTAAAATTTGTAGCAGAAGTGATGAAAGAAATAATCTGAAGTGGCTTGAAAAGTTCCATGTTTGATCTTTAGAGGAGGGTTTCAAACTATGAAAATAAAATAAAATGAATCTGCTAATACATTTATTCCCCTGCACGGAGTAGGCAAGGCCTCTTAGCCTTCACTTTGTGGAGCCTGAGACTGAATACACGGCAGACATTGTCGTCATCTCGTGATCCTTAACCCGAACACGATATACTTAGTATCTGAAATAGGGCGGTTTTTGTTGAGTTTGCGGGATGAACAATCCAAGTTCTAACTCTGGAACTCGGGAATATGTATATTTACACACACACACAGGGTGATCAAAATTAGAGTATTCTTGTTTAAGGCCTTTTGGAGCGTCACGCAGTGATCCAGTGCTGCAGACTTTTGCTGGAACACGAGTACATTATGCGTCACGCGGAAGCAACATCTGAGGGGAGAAGAATAGTCCCAATTCAGTACAACATACAAGCTCCCCGGGCGGTGAATTTTGGAACTACTCCCTCATATATCGCTTCTGCATGTGTTCCTGTAAAATTTTGTAGTATTTGGATCACTGAGTGGCTCTGCACAAGGGGCTTAAACAGGGATACTTCAATTTTGATCATATATATATATATATATATATATATATATATATATATATATATATATATATATATATATATATATATATGTAGAAAGTTTTTTTTTTAACTTGGGTATATTATGTATTCAAGATACCAAGTGATTTTATATAAACTTGGTTTATATATATATATGTAGAAAGTTTTTTACCTTAGGTCTGATGTATAGTCTGATGTGTATTATACATTAAAGATACCAAGAAATTTTATACTTGGTTTAAATCCTTTTCCCAAGTAAGAAAAACTGTGTCAACTCTGCCATTGTCATTTTTTGTTCTTCGTTCTCTACTACGTACAGAATTGCACGCGTATCGATCTTTCACCATAAAGGTCTTGAAATTGGCGGTGAATTTGCATATTTGTATAGAAGCTAATGACTTCATATCACTTGCCTTGGTATGTATCCCATAATCCAAAGCACGATCCCCCTTTCGGACGTATATAATGCAATGCATAGTGGGAAGGGTTACTATCCAGACGGTTTTGACCTTTACTGAGGTCTCATCAGTGTGAGCCAGACCCGGGAGAGATGCCGGTTTCGACCGTCTGCATTACTTCAACCTTGGTATCTCTCCCAGGTCTGGCTCCCACTGACGAGACCTCAATAAAGGTCGAAACCGGTCTGGGTAGTGGCCTTTCCCATCATGCATTCCATTATACACGCCCGAAAGGGAGTGTGCTGCTTTGCATTATGGGATACATACTAAGGCAAGTGATATGAAGTCATTAGCCTCTATATACAAGTAGCTCAGACGTGAATATATTTCACGTGCAAAACTTTATTTTGCTTACTTGAGAAAAGGATTTAAACCAAGTATAAAATTGCTTGGTATCTTTAATATATATATATATATATATATATATATATTAAATATTTTAAAAGTTAATAATTATACTGACTAAGAACATCTAGAAAGGTAAGAAAAACTTTAATATAACACGATTAGTTTCGTCGGAACGCCGATTTCTTCAGGTGTGTAAATAAAAACATAAAACTAGAAAAATAACAAGGTAAAAAACATGGACTTCTCAAATTAACAAAATAGGAATAGCAACAGTCATATTTGAACTGGTGTCCGCGTGGCAGGACTAGCGTGAGTTGTAAGTGAGTGGCAACTGATTCGAGAGCGCCAGAACTCAATCACTGCGCTGTGGGCGTCAGGCAAACTGTAGTTTAAATTGTTGTTTTTGTGTGATGGGTCCAGAACTATTTCTTTTGATTCTACGATGCGTCTCTCAAGTTCGTCACCGCATTTATGGAGATTGGTCGTAAGATTCCAGTCTATCTGGTGTTGAAGCTCTTCTAGATTAGAGTTAGTGGAGAAAAGAACATGACTGGAGAGTGCGCTTGCACGGGTTCTTTTGTAAGAGACGTCACGCCGGTGTTCCTCAAGACGTAGTGAAATAGACTTATCAGTCTGTCCATAATAAGGTTTACCGCAGTTGCAGGCCACTTTATACACTCCTGGAAACTGAAACTGGTTGTGTTTTGGTTTGGGCGACTCAGAAAAGAACGAAGCTTTGGTAGGGTGGTGAAGTAGGTTTTAATGTTGAATTTCTTCATTATTTTTGCCAGTTTTGTAGATAGAGAGCTTATGGACGGCAATTGGATGTGAGTAATAGGATTGGAGTTATCTTCTTGTCGAGGTTGGGTACGTGGGTGTAGATGTTTAGTGATGCTTCGAGAAGAATAGCCGTTGTTTAAGAATGTGCTTTTCAGATGATTGAGTTCTGTTTGAAGGGCTTCTTCTACTGAAATAAAAGATCTTGCCTGATAGGCTAGAGTGGAAATAATACCAAGTTTCTGTGGAGGGAAGTGATGAAAAGAGGCATGCAAGTATCTATCTGTGTGAGTAGTTTTTCGAAAAATCGAAAATTTAAGACAATCAGGCATTCTGGTGATCTTTAAGTCCAAAAAAGGGAGGACGCCGTTCATCTCTAGTTCTGACGTGAATTTGATGTTCTGGTGTTGATTATTTAAATGATCTAGGAAGATTTGTAGCTCCTCTAGTTCATATTTACAGATAAGGAAGATGTCGTCCATGTATCGCAGCCACAGTTTAGGTTTTAATGTTGCGTTTGAAATAGCTCTCTCTTCAAAGTCGTCTAGAAAAATATTGGCTAAGACCGGAGATAATGGGCTGCTCATAGCTAAGTCGATGGTTTGTTTATATATTTTACCTTCAAAAGAGAAATAGCCGGAGTTTATGCAGTGCACTAATAGAGCAAAATTTTTCTTGGAAACTTTGTTTTTAAGTATTTTGAGTACTTCTTCTGTTGGCACATTTGTAAAAAGAGAAACAATGTCAAAACTGACTATTCTGTCAGAATTCTCGAGTTTTAAATTTTTCGTTTTCGAAATGAAATCTTCAGAGTATAATAATATATATATATATGATCTGAAATGAATGTTGAAGGTAATATAATATAAGAACAATCGTTTGTTATCGACTTTTTTTTTGTCATTTTTAATGTTTTGAATAATTACTTTTAGTCAATAGTCATACTAGGAATAGCATGGACATGCAATTTCGTTAAATGATACCAGTATGAAATGTACTATGAACGCTTTTTCACTATCGAGAAAGTATGTTTTTCATACGCAACCTGCTTTTTTTTTACCTAAAAAAAACTATTCCTTAATGAAGAAGTTTAGTAGATGATTATTATTAAACTAATTTACATAATCAACATTCAAAAACAGATGTTAATCTTTGTCTAAATGATAAATGTGGTTCTCTTTACATATTTAAATTTTTTCTACAGGGTTCTATCATTTGCACTTTGTTGTATCAATCTTAATTTAGCCCATTAATAGAATTACCTGATAGTTGTTTTTCAAATCCACAAATTTGTATTTGTTGATTATTACAGAAATTTATTCTAGCTTAAAAAGTAATACACATTTACTGATTTACTTTACGTGTAGTTTTCGAAAGTGATCGGGATTTACTAATAAATATTTTTTATTAGTAAATTAGAGAGCGCGAACACACACACACACACACACACCGAAGCACGCCTAATTGCCTACAGGCGGTAGTAGATCTCTAAAACTGAAAGCCCACCGTTTTAAATGCAGATTAGTTAATTTACTTAATTTATTTGCAATTAGCATGCAGCTTAAAAAAATATTGAGGATATCTTTCAGACAATAGCAAAAACATGCTGATTACTGCTGTGCGCGGTAATCAGCCATAACCTGCACAGTAATAACCCATGGAAACAAGCAACTGTTCTTGTGGGTCTCGATATCAGACTCCTTACTCGACTAATTAAATCCAGGTGAATAACCAATGAAAGAAATAGAAATTATTAAAAAGAAGTCAGTAAGGCAATAGAGAAATCTTGTAGGAAGAAACATACGTGAATAAAATGTGTCCCAGACAGACAGACAGTGATGAAACAAAGTTTTTCTTTTCAAAATTCAAAGCGCTCGCTAATAGTTTCATAGAAGATAAAGTGATAGACACCCTTCTAACTGACAAAACAAAATTAGAGAGCAATATAGAAAGAATACTTTCAGGATCTATAAAAAATGTATATTAGATAATGAATATTTGATACAAACAGAAAAATGAACCTCCTTTCCCCAGAGAGGAGGTGGGACTAGCTATCAAAAATATGAAAACGCCAAAGTAATGATAGAATTTATGCCAGTGTGATAAGAGCATGGCAGAGCAGGAACTCCAGTGATGCTGAGATTATACAATCAAATTTAGGCTACTGGCGTCTGGCCATCCGTAAGTAAAATCAAAGAAATAATTAATAATGACTTCAAGGCTCGTATCTTTTTAAAACAGACTGGATACATCTCAAGAAAAAAAGAAAAGAATACTGAAAACACTCTTCATGCAGAGAAAGATGCCAGGAGCAGAAAAAAAGGTAGGCCTGTGGGAGATGGCGAGATCGAATTCCTGTTTTTACAGGACTAAGGTTGGAAGATGCGGTTAGAGTGACAGAAGATAGAGATAAATGGAGAAATCTAATACACTGGGTCACAAGTTCTGTCATGGGGAGATTGACTAAAAGAAGACGCGACTAATAATCCACTTTTATTATATGAGTCATGAAAAACAGCACTTTTTATATCCCAATTTTTTACAAATTGGCAGAAAGCTGATCTCCACCTATTCTAATCGTTGCTGTTCATTGCATGCTAGACGAAAGGCGGTGCTTCTAATCCCGCTGTTTATTTTACGTATTCGTTGTATGTTCTCCCGGTCTTTTATTGCGTCCGTAGATTGAAATCCGAGTTTCTTTTTTCCGAAGGCTAACTATGATAGACTAACTCCGTAATCCATGTTTGCAAATAGTTTGGGGGACTGTTCCATAAACGTATGCAAACGGAATCGAAATATGGAAGTGGAAATATGACGTTCATTAGAATGGAAGTAAAGTTAATTTTGACTTAAGTTATTATTTTAAGTTACGAGTTATTTTTTGTTTTCTCTGGGGAGAGTTGTTTGATTATTATTTTTATATTCGTGTTGAAGTTAGTTATGGACAGGTTGACGGAATGAATACCGTACCCTCTTTACCAACCAACTAAATAGGCTGCAAGCTTTCATCCTGTCAGCCATGCACGTTTGTTAATGTCTTTAGGTGGATGATGAAATCAACGCTCGTTGCTCATTCATCGTCCCTCTTATTGAAGTCCTGAAGTGGCCTGTAAGTTCCTGTTTGGTCTTCCGAATAGAATTTTGGATTTTGTCCAAAAAAATAAACAAAACTATGACAAATAAAATAGCACACACTATATTAATGTACCACAGGTAGATGGGAGTTACATAAAAATATACTTCTTTCTAACCATGTTTCCTTAAAATTAGTTTTTGTGGGATAAATTAACAAATTTATTTCCTTTACTCAGTTGAAAGAGTCATATAAGAGAGTGTCAGAGTAAAACTCCAGTTAAATTGGCAGCTCGATATGATAAATTATTTATTTTTGCGTGTATACTTGATTGTTGAAAACAATTGTTTCTTTGGAAGTTTACTGGAAATTTTATTTGGAAATTTAACTTCTGCACTTAAAAGCTAATCGAAAAACATATATCAGATGCGTGACCTACTCGTATTTAGAAATATTAATGAAGGCTTAAATGAAATCCATTTCTCTCAACTCAGTCTTTTTTTATTTTTAAGAAATGGATAAACAGGAACTGAAATAAACATTAAAGAACCCGGAGGCAAGCCACAGTTTTGTTCATTTCGAGTAGAAGTCAAAGATAAATGGTCTTATTTCACTTCATAAAATGGTTTTAATACTACGCTTTTCTAATTTACTCAAGTAGTGAGATAGAAAGGTTTTCTGAAAGGTTCAAATTGTAGTCATTGCTTTACAGATAATTAAGAAAAGACTGGAATAATAAGTTACAGTAACGTGATCTATCATCGCGTAACATACTAAACCCGTGGAGACCAAAATGTGTTTTATCAATTATTCTCACGAAGGTTGGTTATTCAGCGTGACAGACATTCTTGCAAACAGAAACTTGAATACCTACTGGCGAAGTGCGACAGGAATTTTTATATTTTTTATTTTGAATTTTGAATTCAGTAATCAGTGGTTTGTCACATAATATCAAATAGGATACAAAAGAATGCACTGAGGACTAGAGTATAGTCATCACCGCCGGAGGCTGGCAAGACAAATGCAGACTGTAATGCAGCTACTTGGAAATGAGTTGCCTCTTTTGACATGTGCAGTTTTTCATCGCCTCATTTCAGTCACAGAAGTAATGAAAAATGAATTCGTAAACCGTGCATTCCCTTTTAAATGTCTGCAAATGAAAATGCCCCGAGTTTAATTATTAGCGAGAGCATCTTCGGGACAATAATGAGTTTGTTAAAGTTACATAGTTGGTGAATTCATGAACAGCCTCTGCCGGTCTTAAAAAGATTTAAGAGCGTCTCGAAATAGCGACTGTTTATCCTTAACGAACAAGCAAATTGCCATTCATACTAGATTCTTTGCTTCGTTGTCAATTTATTTCGCGGTAATGATTCTTTCCTTTTCTCTTTCCTAGTCATGATCTGCGTTTACTAATACAAAAAAAAAAAAAAAAAAAAAAAACTTATATTCAAGGACTTTCATTTAGATCTTATTTAATCTCCAGTACATTCCAAAGTTACTACTAGCTTCAGAAGATAATTTCTTACATGTTATATTACTTATTCGCCTTTGGAGATTTGTGCTATATTGTCCTGTTCACCAGCTTCTTCCTGCAGGCTGTATACGTCTTTGTGACTCGATTCGATCTCTAATCCCGACACGCTGCATTCATTTAGTAATGTTTAAACCTTTTTATATTTTTAGTCTTATCATCAACGTGTTGGCGATAGATTACGATTTTCACCATGTCTCAAATATAAGGTGCATTGAGATCGCATCTGTTCCCTCCATAGCTTTTGTATTAATATAACTGCCAATGTTATCACAGAAGTAACTTGATAAAATGGACAAAACTTCATCCCTGAAGGTATACATTAAGGGGAAAAAAAAGCTTTCAATATTCACGAATAAATGCTACAAGGCTGTTACATGCTTGTAAAGCAAGGTTGCTTTTAAGATAAACTCTCAGTTTATCTTTCTTTTATTTACAAAATATATAAAAAAAATTCTTTTCTTTTTTTTTTTTTCTTTATCGAAGTTAAAAGAATTTAATAATCTGTTTATAAGTGTAACGCATCTTGAAGAACAAGAGCTTTCCCCAATCTTTTTACCTAATGTTCAGTTCATTTTAGGTGTGATGTTAATCATTGCATGATAGCCAAGTGTCTTTTCAGGACACTCGGCTTAGGTAGGAAAGTACTTTGAAAATTTCAAGGCAGTTCCCCTAACACAACAATCACTGTTCCAAAAATAATATGCTTCATTAGTTCCTGTAGCTATTTTAATTGAATTATTAATGGCATGCTAAATGATTTATTATTTGTATTACCACGAATTCTTCGAAGATGTTGGTATCATTCATTGGTAAACGCTTCTTTAAGCATAAAATAATGTTAAATCTTGTCTGCATTTTCGAGAACTAAAACACTTGACGAAATACTCTTCTTCTCGAAAAGTATTCAGCTTTAAAATAGTGTATAATGAACATTTTTTTTTTCTGTACTTAAACGAAAAGAATTTCATCTTTCTCTCTCTTTCTGTAAGCTATCATTGAGCATGTAATACGTGTTGGTGCGTTTCTTGTGTTTGCTTGCTTCTGTTTTAATAACATTTCACATCATGAGAGCGAGGGACGACATTAAGTACTTTGATAGAAAAGAAAGTTTCTGTCTAAAATTGCTCAAGGATGAAAAACGAAAAGGGGATTTACTAAAAGGGGAAAAAAGAGATAAAGGAGCCTTCAACTAATCTAAGTATTGGAAACCTTGGCCAATTTGAAGAGGAAATAAAAAAGAACCGCAGAAAACGAAACTTTATAAAAAAAATATGGTTTAAAAAAACAGTCAAGGAACGAAACGAAAAACTGATATTGTATTAGGCGATTTTTTTTTATTTCTTTCCCTCGAGAGATGGAAACATAGAAGTTTAGTTATTAAGGAAAACTTTGTTTTTAGTTATTTCAATTCAAACAACATTTACAAAAATTGTTTTTTTATTGTTTGTTTGGAAACAGTGGGAAGGACGAGCTTCATGAGTTTGTACAGATTGGGAAGATTCTAGACTGCACTAAGGTGTGACTGATCAACACACACACACACACACACACATACAGCTCTCTCTCTCTCTCTCTCTCTCTCTCTCTCTCTCTCTTGGGAATGCTGTTCATTCCAAGCAGCAACTCCTTGGACACCTCATTACAATTATGGAAAGAATGAATCACTGGGTCATTTGTTATAGCTCAAACATACATCTTCACTGTTATTCAGGCCAAATTATCGATGTGTGTGCGCAGCGAACTCCGACAGCATTCGAGATCATTAAGGCGATCAGCTATTTTAAAATATGCATTCTTTTCAGAGAATAAAATAGTCTTCGTGATAAAGATCACTTGAAAGAGAAAAATATTAGAATTATCTTCTGGGAATTAAAACCTCTTCAGAACTTGTTTCAGCTTATTTCCCGATCTAAACATTGTGGGAATAGCCGAATTACTTTTATGGTTTGTTACTGTAGGAATGATTTAAGTATTTTTTCTTTTTAAATTTTGTAATAGACCACTTATAACGGCATATTTAACTCCTTTCTGAATTCGATGTGAGAAGACGAATCTCTCTCTTGTCGCGATTAACCTAACCTAGCATTAATTTCATAATTGTAACTCCAAAGGAAATGATTAATCACATTGATATTGGCATTACTTCCCCATCTCTTTCTTTATTATGAAGACTAATTACTGACAATTATTATCGCATCTGTAATTGCGTTACTGGGAATATATAGTACTTCAATTATTTGGTACTAAGTGTAAATACTTCATTGATTTCTGTTGTTTGTTCCGTGTACACAGAAAGCGTCTCTGTTCTCCAATCGATAGGGATGCCATCCTTAGTTTGGAAAAACCCGAATTCGATTTTGGAGAGGAATATTTAAAAAAAAATTATTATTTCAAAGATGAGGTAACCAATTTCATGTCGAGGTGAGAGAGTTTTTCGTCATCCGGTGAATTATTCAAACCGGCAAAGAATACTCCCTTAGTTGTTGGGAAAACAACCAACCATATTCACATGAACTGTTAGGTGGGTAGCGTTAATTTATGTTAATGGGAGATGAGGTGAAATAGTAACGATCAAATATGTGTGGACGTCGAAAAAGGAGAGAGTAAAGGTACAGCGCTCTTTTATAATTAAATATTCTCATCATGAATAGAATGGATCATCAGTATCAGTACAGTGAACTTCTAGTTGAAAAAGGGGAGAATTTACAGATATATCAAATAGCTTATATATTACTCAGTTGAAGAAATTTCCTAAACGATGTGTAGACCGGCTTATTTGTAACTGCCGCTATTTACTCATTCTTATCGGTAAGTTTTACTTTCAGGAACACGGGTCATAAACGGGTTGCACATGCACGGGTTATAAACGACGAGATTAACAGAAGCACTGCCAATCAGGTATTAGTATAAAAAATTAAAAAAAAAAAAGACGGCGACAAATTAAAAACGCTAGGAGCTTCGGAAGGAACAGTTATGAAATTATTTGAGAGAAAAGCCTAAATCTGGAACGAAATCATGAATGCAGAGATACTGTACAGTTATACTGTACAAAGAGAAAATTAGCAGTATTAGAGATCGTATACAGCAGTCTCCATCCATAATTAAAAATCACAAAGAATAGAGAACATGAGATGCAATAAAATTAAGGGAAAAAGTGAGCTTTCAAAAAATTGCAATACAAAGCATAGTCCACTAAACCAAGAATTCTGTAAACTAAGAAACCAAATAACACAAAAGAATTAAGAACAATGCTTCTATCCGATACAAATAACAAACATAAAAATATGATTTGAAACAAGAATATGAAAGTCGAGGCAAATCATGACATTTTCAATGAAATAATAATAGATTAAAAGGATATAAACACCACATCTTCTGGCAACAGACTCGCAAGGCAAGCGAGTCTGTTGCCAGAAGTGAATCATACAAGTGAATCGGAGCAATGATTTCTAGATGGAGATTTCGTCTGGATCATTTTTCCGGTATTCGGGATCCTTCAGTGATCATCAGTGTGAAATTTATCTCTCGCCGAAGGATAATCACGAACATCCATGACCGCAGCAGGATTTGAACACGCAGACTGTTGATTTGGAGAGCACGTATGCTATCCACTTGGTCAACGGAAAATAGTAATCAGCACTAAGTGGAATGCACATGTAGATTGGCCATGCCATCTCAGAATAGCAGCAGATAAAAATCGTATGACATACCATGTAAAGGCCAGTGCACTGGTAAGGCTTATGCAACTCTTTCTGTATCGATCTATCCTATGCAATATTCACAACGAATCAAACTCAAGAATCGCAACTTAATCGGATTAAGACAGTACGCCGTATATTATTTATTTATTTGTTTAAAACCGCCTATAAAACTCCTAAAAGTCACACGTATTAGAGAAGAATTTGGACCATTAAACTATTATGATGAAATTAACTGCGGAAAAATATAGGACATTTTGTTTACTTAATATCCGATGCCAATGTACATTCAGTCACTACTTTTCTAATTCTGTGACGTAGAGGAACCTGCAGATTGTCGGAACACGGAATCACACTGAGAAGGTAGAATGTTTCATTAACTAAACTACTTAACAAATATTTCGATTTGGGTATCACTAAACATAGTCAGTAAGGGAATAATGGAAAATTCAGATATACTCGTTAGTAACATAAGGGGAACATGCTTTAATTTACCCAATTAGAAATTACAGTTTCCCACACTTTAGGAAGAGAAAGTGTATCATTGCGATTAAAATCGGAGGTTTGTAATAAGGCTTCGGAACTTTCTTAGAAACAAACTTTCATATTTAAAAATACTTCGAAGAAGTAATTTGGTATTATTACATGGGTAGTGTCAACTCCGTGCTGGGCCAATCCAGAATTAGGAGGTTTTATCGGCCTAATATAGTGCCGATATTCAAAGATTCGTTTCTAAACTGAATGGTCTGTTTGTCTGAAAGTAAGTAGGTCGAAGCATCTGCTAACGACAAAGGGACAGGTCTCTCCTTAATTAGAGAGGACAATTGCTGGAGAAGTTTGACGGGTTTGATGAAGATGGCAATGAGCTAGCTAAAACTTCCGGAGAACCCTTATAACTCATTCAGGGCTGTTTTATCCTACCCTGCTATATCTTCCTTGTTTCGGAGTAAATTATTTACAATCATGCGCAAATTATTCTTTCCAGCATATTTAAATGATTTTAAGCATGTGCTGAACTATTGGACGAAGTTTATCTAAGAAATCGTGGTGAACTTTATTTATACATGCACGAGAAATTCCTAAGGGAAAAGCTTTCTAGTGAATACAAACATAAATAAATTCGGTCAGTTTCGCAATTAACTGCGTTGTTCTATATTAAAGTTATTAAACGTAAGTGTGTAGCTGGTTTAAAGGTGTCGTGCAAGAAGATGTTATTGATCTTATGAACAAATCGAGAGAATGCTTAATCATAACTTCCTAAAAATAGGCAAATTTTACTAAATGAATTCCGTTATATTAACATTACACACTTAGTATATTACTTAATCTATGAATAAGAATTTATTTTCAAAATTATTTTCGTAAAGAGAGCGCTGATTCTTAGAATTCTATGTAACAATTGAAATTGCGCACATCAGATATTTTGGATTTAATATCAGAACTGAATTTATAGCATCTGGTTTGCAATAGTTTCGTGTTCATCCTTTGAAACAATAACAGTCAGTTGCTTCAAAGGCAGTAAACAACTCAATTCATATTGGGATAATTGCTGTTTGTTTGCAAACTACTAGCTGAGCATTTCAAAAGTTTCCTCTCAAGTTTTCCTTCGGTATATTCCTTGTCATGACAGAAATTGCTTTAAGAATTTGAGAAATTGCTTTATGTGAATTTATTCTTTCAATACGCATCCATAACTGATATTTTCCTGCTGATAGAAGCCTGTGTCTTTTCCGTGATCTCTTTGTTGTCTCTCCTGTCAGTCTTTTTCTTCTCCGATTCCCATCGAGACGAGGTAATAGACCAACCTGTTAATGGCTACAAAAATACAATCTTCTTACTAACTAGAGCGAAAGTTTTTGTAATCATGTTTCTTCACACGTGTTCTTTCTTTTCAGGAAGAGGGGGGAGGGGATGTTCATTGGATTTAGTAAAATAACACACGTTTCCATGCCATGCAATCAAATGTTATCCGAGGTGTTGTTTACGTCTTTTGATTTTTTCTTCTTGTGTTAAGGTTTTTTCCTTCTTAGGGTTAAATTGCAATTCGATTGTTCCCAAGAGACCACCCCGGTTAGCTGCGAACAGAGATTTTTATTTTGAGAATGAACTCTGTGTTTTTCTTCCTTGTTTAGAAGTTCTTCCATTACCTGTTTACTTTCTTCGTTCCTTTATTCGAGAATATTTTCTATACGTTTTACTTCGATTATTTCTTCATTTGGTACCACATTTATTAGATACATCTAACAATTTATTGTTATTTAATGCAGAAAGGCTCATTTGGAAAATTTCCAAGAGTTTTATAGTTTCATTATAATCGCTAGAGCACCATGAACCGGTTTTGTAATCTGTCCACATCCGCCCCTTGTAAACAATATAATTAACTCCCTTAATGACCTAATTAATTTAGGTCATTAAGGGAGTTAATTCTTCGTGAAATACTAGATGGTGAAACCTGATCCGAGTATCTGTGGGCGTGTGATGTTTTAAAAACTGCAAAATTGCAGGGTCTTTGGTGTTTGTTGGTTCGGCATAAGACTGCGATATAATTCTTATAATTGCAACCAACGCGAGCTTCCTCTGCCAACTTATATATATATGGATTGTAATAATAATACAATATCCTTTGGTAAATACTACATACTGAATACAAATAAGGGACAGAAATTAACTTTCAGATAATCAGTTCAGTGTGTGTAAGTTTTTATTAGATGCCTCTTTGTTGTGAGCTTTGTTACTATAGCAACGAGGCAAAAGTAGAACTGTTAGTTTGATTTATAGAGATAACGTTAATATCCTCAATAGAATCGACCGTCTCTAATTGCTTAGCATTGCAATAGCCTGTCTTGAAGGATATGCAAAGCATTTGGTTGCTAGTTTTCATGTCGTTCTAACTGATGAACGTGGTTTTCCTTGTTTCGCAGTAATTTACAGCGTGCCAAGCAGATGAAACTAAATTAGTAGGCGTCTCTTTCGAGCGTGTTTGGAGATTTGATTCACTGAACGCTGTGGAAGTTGGAATATTAGTTCATACCTTGCAACGAAGAACTAAAATTGGAATTGTACTCGTTCTTTTGTTGTTTCTTTATACGTATGTAGTTTGTTTTTCACCCGAAGAAATACTGCAAAAATATGAGCAAAATGCTGTTTCTTTTATAAAAGATGCTTGTTTATAAAGCTAAAAAAAAAAAAAAAGATCCCCTATTTGTTTTGCACTTTTTTGTTTGTTTTCCCTGAATTCTCTTGTTTTATAAATCGTACAAAGAATGTTATCCGTATGGTTTTGAATTCAAAATTTCAACAGTAAATAATCACACACGCGCTTTTTTTCAAATTGGTTGTCAGTATAGATAATATAATTACAAAAGAAGAGACCTTGATTAATAGATATTTTAACAATACACCATATTTAAATAAATATTCGGACATCTCTGTTTTGGGTCTCATAAGGAGGCGACAGAAAAATCTGCCAATGCACAGGCATTTGTCATATAACATTGGCTCTTAGTCTTAGTTGCTTCGGGGTAATTCCAAAACAACAACCCTATTTTAGAATGAAAGCCACTGATATGTATAATCCTCCCATCATATGGGACCTATACTATATATAAGACACGAAAAGTCGACTGTCTGTCTGGATAGACACTGTCAATTACATATGGAGAAGAAGCGCGGACACCTCGAAAGAGCTGTTATCATATGTGGCCACATCAGTAGGTGGAACTATGACAGCGCCGCCTCAGCTAGGAAACATCCAGTAAACTAGCACCAGGAGACCAACCATGACTTTTTGGAAGGGTAGCACACGGAAATCTATGGTCTAATATGAAGACGCTTAACCCGGAAGTCAATAATTCTTACAAGGTTTCAGGTTAGTAGGATGCTACGCAAAGAGCTGCAGGAGTGTCCGTTTCCACGGAAGCTCAGGCTGACATAAGCCAAGTCATCCATAATAGTCAACAGCTCATAAAACAGTTGTGCGATGTGTTAAGATCGTTGCTGTCCTGACGATCAAAATGAAAGTATCCTTTAATTTTGAAAATATGAAAAATCAGGTTATACTATTACAGTTGGGTGGGCGTGTCGGATGCTTGGGAAACACCTTTTTATACCTGGGTGTGAAGTTTGAACTGTGAAGTTTGGTTGTGAAAGTGTGGTGATCGGGAACTATTTCTGCTGGTATGAACTTCAGGTTGTAGTGCCTGAAAGGGTGAATGTCAGCCGATATCCAACACTTATGGATAATGCAATGCTACATTGTATTAGTTTTACGACCAGCCTGGTGCCATTCAACACAATAATACACCATGTCTTATTGTACGTGCTATTGAAACACGGTTTGGGTAATAATGTTATTATTATTTATGTGGATGTTATCTAAGAAAGGTTGTAAACGTAGAGCACATTAGCACCGGGCTAAGGGTTAGATCATTTGGAAATCCTGATTATCTGACTTTTTTTTTTTTTTTGATGTGTGTGCCTGTGCGTACGCAATTTAGGTTTCTATAAATATAGCGCTGTTCCCCAATACTTCTTTCAAAATGATCAAAATTTCAACCTAAAATGTTATTTACGTTAAAACTACTGGTTAAATGCTATTCGAAATTCTCAAGTATCTTTTAATTTTAGGTATTTATATATTCTTCCCAAAGCCATCAAAACTTAACATATGGTGATTATATAAAAATTAAATTACTATTTTTAACAACTGCACAGTGGAGATTTTGATCAATAACTTGAAAATACTTAGTATTGAAATTGCTTCCTGTAATGATATCAGATGCCACCACTTTTTAACTGAAGCATAATGAAAAAAAATTTTTTCTTCTTAATTATAATTTATTTTATAGTTTTTTTTTCTATAAAATATTTGGCATTGGACATAGTCGGCAGTTTTTTTTTATTTTTGATCTAAAAATAATTTGTATTTTAAAAGTTCTTTTAATAGGATTATAAGAATTATAAACTTGTGGATCTTTATTCCACAGTTTTTGCAGTAAAAAAAGGGTAATTATTTTTTTTTAAGTTTCACGTGCCCGAATAGATTGCCACACTGTGATATATGGATACATCGAAAACCTATTTAAAAAAATGTAACTTGCAGTGATTTATAAAATGTTAGATAATTTTGACTAGTTGATAAGAATTTATGCGAATAGATACTGCGGAGGAAGATCTTCCAAAGATCGAAAAAAAAAAAGAAAGAAAAGAAAAGTGAGTCATTTAAGGCGCTTGACACTGTGGCAGTGTCTCTCATTTCTCCACCTTTATTTATGTGATAAAATATCTTAAACGCCAGGAATCCTTTGTTATGAATCTAGTCTTTTTTTCTGAAAGCATTTAGAAATGCTGTGAAAATTAAAATTGAAAATTTCGACCTTTTATGTTTGGTTTGTAAAAATAAAGTCGAAAATTAAGACAAACCTAATTAAGTATTTTAGATTACAAGCGTGAAGAACTGAAGAAAAAAAAAAGCCGTAATAATTAACTCAGTATTCGGTAGTGCCAACCAAGTGACGTATTTAACATCAACCGGTATCTTATTATCATTTGCAAATAGCAATAACTTCAAACTTAAAAATCTTACTTTTTTAAAGTCCATATTTGGATTACACAGAAGTAATATCTGCCATAAAATGACAAGAAACTGACGTTGTCAATATTTATTTACCGATAGGGGAAAAAACAAAAAGATAAGCTATTTTACTTTATCAACACGTTTGTACTTTTTTGTCTAATTAGAGCTTATTCTAATCTTTGGCGCAATTTGTTGCATATTATTTAAATTATTGCCACTATTTTAACTCGTTGCCTACTCGTTTTAAGAATTCATTAAACCTGCTAAATACGTTTACATTAAAAAAAAAAAATCGAACAGATGCGAAGGGAAAAAAAAAACAGACGCAACCAAAAGATTTCTTATTAAGTGCGTTATTGGAGCTGAGAACAGGAGTACAGTCAATTCTTAGAAGGAAGAAAAGATCAATAGGGAGTTTAAACAATCGATACAAAGGAGAAGCGGGTTCATTAATTAAACTTGCCGGAGAGCACAAAAGAAAAACATTCCTTACTCCGCAACAGTGCTTGCGCCTGCACACAAACATAAGAAACAATCTTGGATTGTATCACGTTATCCGACTATTCAGTGAAAGCTCAAACACCGTTGATGGGATGGTCCATACATGCAGTATCTTGTTACGGTGACGGAATTTAGTAACAGGAATGCGGCGATGTCACGAATTTTGCCAGTGAACTTGGCACTGGGGAAGAAAAAAAAAAAAAAAACAATGCTGGTATTCTTAATTTCTATATTAAGTGCACTTTAAAAAATAATAAACGTGCAAAGGCTTCATAGTTTTATTTATTTAAAAAAAAATTAAATGAAGTTAGAGCATTTTGATGTGAAAGAAATAGGTTAATATATTATTATTTTTTTTTTCGTTTTAATTTTGTCCTTTATTTTTTTTTTGCCATTACGTTATGTTATCAGTTGGGTCTCTACTTTTGTTTTTCTGTAAGGTTAAAAAATATGACATTGAAATTAGAACGTTACTTAGCCAATGTTATCTTTATCCTTCAAATTTACTCCTCACATTTGGCAGATCCTCCCCTTTAATGAGAGGATGATCTACCAACGATGACTATTCTATTTAAGCTGTATTTGATACCACAGTCTCGGGCACCACACGTACATCACATTACACCGTACTACTTTCCAGATCACTTGAACATTTGAACTTATTCTTTTTATTACAAATTCACTAAACCATCCACCCAACCATCACTTTATCCGCCGCTAATTGAGAGGAGAAGGTGCATGTCCATATACAGTACTCACATTCCGCTAGTCGCCAATAGCGAAAAATATTCTGTTCGAGCTCCCTGATGTGTTATGCAAAAACAAGGCTTCAGTAGTCGTATTCACCTCCTTTACGAATACTAGTTTTATACGTTTAATCCTCGTGCCTTGGCTGTACATTGCAAGTCATAGCATTTTCTATTTAACTACAATTTCATAGCTGTGTTTCCTTCTTTTTTTATCATAAAACGAATTCGGATGCTTGGCAGTCTATAAAAGTTCCAAAAGCCAGTACAAGCCCCGTAATTGTAAATATTATCGATAAATTGGGATTTATCGATAATATTCACTATAATAATTAAGTTATTATACTATTCAGTCACTAATTATAAACCATCTCTCTCTCTCTCTCTCTCTATTAGTGACGCTCGATAAATAATTACGTTTATAATGAGCTACAGAGCGCTTCCTCATTTGCATCGTTATCATAAAGAGTGCATTATTAACATGCATCATTCTACTGATCTACCCCTGAAAATTATACAAACAAACAAAAAAAAAAAACATGAATTGGAGCATCTGAATCGTCTTGAATTATTATTATTTTTTAAACGTGAATTCCACTCTCGAAAGATTGTTAGCCTATAGTACATTGGTATAAGTACCGTATGTGGACTAAGGACTAGGATAATCCCATAATCTTGCCCTAGTGACCAAACATGAAAGTCATTCCAGCCACTTCAGGCCTTCAATAAACAAGGTGGTGATCTCACACTGAGAAATTAAATTCATGTAAACGCATCTCAAACATCGATGTTCATGGTGGCATTCGCACCTACAGCCTGTTGGTTGAAGAGCGGATACGCTACCACTGGGCCAATCCGTTCGCCACGGGGATTATTATACAATAACTAGCACATTTATCCTGTCGATAACACGAGCATATGTTAGATATACTAAAGGCATAAGAGTCAACTAATGTCTTTCAGGAGAAATAATAACGATTGCTATATAATGAATAATGGAATATGGTTATTCACCGTGCCGTTTTCCCATTAGAGTTTTCATTTAGAATTCTGGCTTTCCGTCGCATTGTAAATATTCTATTTGCGCTTTAGACTAAGTGTTTGTAGATACAGGCTGTCACTGGTAGACCTTCAAGAGCAGTGTTTATTTTGCATGGGAGACTTCTCGAGAGATTACTTCCACTGTTTGTCTGTTACTTGACTGTGACCCCTTTCTCTTGGTATACAACTAGCCATCGCCATGTAAATGGATTTTGATATGAATTAGGCTTTCTGAGTAAAAGATGCATTTCGTGGCTCGAAATGCTATGATTAGGTCCATTTATCAGATTTATCAAAGCCATCGACACCACGATCATTATTTGAACACACACACATTCACAGTTGTTACAAGGTGAACATAAAGCCAATTGTTTAGTGATGTATTGGACTCGATGCCATTTTATCCTCAAAGCATCACGCATAGCTTTAAGACTAAAACCGTAACTTAAATCCTTTTCTAAACATGAGGTTTGGGAAAGAATGCTGCCTAGCTGCATGAGACCAGCTAATTTAAATTCATTTGAAAAGCCCATATAAAGATTTTCGCGCTTTAGATGGAATTCGAATCCTCTTTTTTAGCCCAAAGTGCACCGTTATTACTGAATTACGGAAAATCTATCTTTGGAAAGTTCAAACTTGAAATTGGCATTTCACTTCCTGAGCGTTCTGCTTATGCTTAACGTGTGATATTTCTCATTACTGGTTAGGAACCGAATATACGGTATATTCAATTGCAAAATGTGCAGCACTAATGAATCGTACAATCCTTTTACTGACCTAACAACACCTGCATCTATAAAATGTGTCATATTTAAAATATACAGTATTATTATTATTGGAAAAAAAATAAAATAAAAGATTTTGACTCGTCATTTCTGCTTATATTTTGGAATTTCACTTTTTCTAATGCTGAGAACAAAGTCTGAGAACTTCTGCATAAAACATTTGCCTCCGAGAATAAGACCTTCTCGGTATTTAGTTGTAACATACGAAATATGTAATACAATTTCAAGGTGTCTCTCAATGTCTTCGTCCGGAAGTTTTGGGTGTTGTAACTCGCAGCTGAGACTTTTCTAACGCTCATATAATAATAATGATAGCTTTTAAATTAGGTATTTTTCGTTCCTTACGACGTTGACTTTTGATTATCCTGTTCCTAGATTATTACACGTGACTTTTGCAGTACTGGAATTATAGGCCCAAACACGACATATATGTAATTTTTCTAATTTATCAATTTTTCTATTAATTTTTGTTATCATCATCATCAACTTCATGTTTTAATTCTTATATTGTCTAATCTATCTATCTCTTTATCTCATAGAATGAGGTAAACATAAAGATGAATATACGTATAAATATTTGAGATAAATAGCAATCAGTATTAGCAGAAAGCTTGTGAAAACCTCAAATCATTTTGATCAGGTGTTGTTCATAAATTAATCACTACAAAATAATCACATTGCACAACTTAATTTCATAATTATTAGGATAGACACAAACATAAACCTGTTTTTATAAGTTCTATAATTTCATAAAAGTTCTAGAAAACATGTTTACATCAAAATTTTGCTAAAAGCATTAGGTTGCCTAGGGAAACGAGTGGTTAATTACTAACCTTCAAAAAAAAAATTCTGTAACACCATCTTCATTCTGACATGTTTCCATGCTCATTAGCTTTTCCTTCGTAAATGGGGAATGTAGCTTCCCCTCCCCTCGCTTGTTGTTTACTTCGAAAACATGCAAAGTACAGTGCGGTACAGCTTCAGCAGATGCTTTTCAGATTAGGTTGGTTGGTTATCAACTTTTTTTATGTTTGTAACAAAAAATGTATTTAAAAGAAGTGCGGCAGATTTTTGTATAACCAAAGGATGGCTCGTTGTAATAATTCAGCTTGCAGGCGAGACTTCTCTAATTCTAATATAATAACGATAGCTTTTAACTTAAGTATTTTTCGTTCCTTCTAACTTGCCATGTTGTTATAACATTATTTTTTCTCCTTTTTGGCAGTAGTATGGTTCCTTAAAAAATCGCTAATCTACACAATTCCCAGTTGTAAAATAATTTTGGGATATGCGGATATCATGAAGATTACATCCACAAGATGATGTTTTGTGGATATAATCCACAAGACATCATCCTGTTTGTAACAAAATGATGTAACATTTTAATAAAATGATGTAACGTAATAAAATGTTTGTAACATTTTATGTTTGTAACAAAAAATGTATTTAAAAGAAGTGCGGCAGATTTTTGTATAACCCAAAGGATGACTTGTTGTAATAATTCAGCTTGCAGGCGAGACCTCTCTAACTGTAATATAATAATGATAGCTTTTAACTTAAGTATTTTTCGTTCCTTCTAACTTGCCACGTTGTTATGAAACCATTTTTCCCCCTTTTTGGCAGTAGTATGGTTCTTTAAAAAATCGCTAATCTACACAAATCCCTGTTGTAAAATAATTTTGGGATATGCGGATATCATGAAGATTAAATCCACAAGTTGATGCCTAAATACCTTCAGTTTTTGTCTACTTGTTTATCGTGGAGTAGAATTTTATTTTGCCAATAGATTCCCGTTTTGTAATTTACAATGACAAAAGCATACTTTCCAGTTTGCTTTTTCCCGTGGTTGTTGTTGCTGGCGTGCTAATTTATTCATAGTAATCTATTTCATACTTTTACTGTTGTTTACGCTTCAGCCTACCCTAATTAATATCATCTGAGTTAGACCTTTAATCAGACCCAACTTGTCTGTTATTTTCATTTGCTGTGAATATCCTTCTTGTTAGAGAATCCTCTAGTGGCAGCTGCTTATGCTTCGTGCATTTGTGTCGACTTTCTTCAAGTCACGAAACTATTCATAAATGCATTAAAATTATCGCCAGAAGCATCTTCTTTCGAACACTCTAAAGTCTTACTACTCCCGATTTACTAAGATGGAAGCAATAAGAATTGCTTAGCAAATTTTCCAACTAGAAAAGGTGAAAGAAAGAGAGCTCATTACTAGAACTGGTCCATCCGGCTGCTTCGCTAATAAATCAATATCGATATTCCCTTCCTCGAGTGCTGTTTAAATTCGTCAATATTTCGGTATTCTTAGAAATTGCGACGATCCTAGAAAAATGTTGTAATTTTCTCTTTAGGATTGTGAAATTGTAAACAAAGTTTCCTTACAACTAAGATATCCGCATATCTAAAGATTAAGCATGAAATTCAAAGACATCAGCAGGTTTTATTTTTCTTTTTTAACACCAGCTAATTTAAACCAGCTAAGTTTATCACATTTGGACATTGTTTAGTGGAGCATTTTTTCTTATAGTATGTCGACTTGTGTACACCTATACACACGTATTAATATAGTGGACAATCAAAAAGTTTGCAGACAATCTATTAAATTACAACGGAATCTGTAGATACTTTGGATGAATTGTAAAGGGATTTATGGATACTTTTATTTTTCTCAGGATTTACTGCGAAAAATTAAATTTAATTCTAAACCTCCGAGCCTCTGAAATCTAAACCTAACATCTTCCGATTCGCATTGTCAAGTATTTTCCCATCATGCCTGTTTCTTTTCTTTTTAATTGAATCAGTTGGTTAGATTATGTATGTCGTAAATTTGTATTGACTCTACTCACTGAATATGATACATTCTCACTGCATTCGATACTTCATAAAATAGCCCTATTAAAAAGCTAGTTACATTGGATAATTCATTGGTTTTTTTTTTAAATATTTTTTATCTTCTTAATCTTCTTGCTACTCTTCCTCCTCCTCCTACCTTCTGTACAACAAACCTGAGCATTGCTGTGTTTAAATCTTGTCTGCTCAGTAAACGATATGTTTTACCCCAGATATTAAGCTGATCATGAAAGAAGCGGGCTTCTCTCTCTTTCTCTCTCTCTCTCCGCGCTTTTTTTCGCTCATTTCCATTTAATATTTAATGAATGTTAGCCGAAGATTATTTTCTTCTTTCCGTATGAAAACGTGTTGAATTATGTATTGCGTATTAGCTCAGGTAATCTGCAGCCAGCGCAAAGAGATAATGTATTCTATTGAAGATGGGACTTTTAATAAGTTTCTAGATTGCATCGCATCTTTTGGGAGGTTTGTAAAACGCTTGTTTCATACTGTGCAAAAATAAAAATAAAAAACAAAAATCTTGCACTCTTATAAGGATTTGAACAACTTCACAGAAAGCTATTTTTATTAAATTAAGAAGAGACGAGAAAACATTTTTAAAAATGCTTTGCGAATAATCTTGTTTGGTAACGAACATGAAGTCTTTTATGGCGTAGGACAAAACAGTATTAGTAAGACATGCAAATAAATCAAGAAGTGCGGCGGTGCTTTTATTTCCATTTATGGTTCAGCTGAATTTTTTTTTTATGTTAATAATAATAACGCGCTAATTTCGAAAAAAAAAAAAGAATAAAATGTCTTGAAGGAATATAGATTTTTCATGATTATATATAATTGTTGTATTGCTGCTTCTTACTGTATCGTGCTACATAATAAAAATATGTAGCACGTATTTTTATTAGCAATAATAAAAATACGTGCTACATCGTTGTACATTGTTGGTTTAACCATCTCGCTCACATTTGAATTGCTAATATTAAAAATACCCAATTGAAAATCAATATGCATTAATTTGAGTGCAATAGGTAACAGTAATTGAATGCTGTCCTATTGGGGCTCAAAAACATCACAAACAAAAGTTATCACTGCATCGATTTGCGGAGAAATATCCATCCTAAAATTTTTGAACGAGACCTTTAGAAACATATTTTAGATTAGAAGAAAGCTGATCGGGGAAGTAGCCACCGTTCGTGACCGATGCCAGATGATCTATAAGTAAATGAAAAAGAAGAAGAAGAGTCTCGTTATTACATACAATTCATTCATCATGAACTTCTGAAAACCTTTATTTTTTTTAACTTGACTACTTTCTTCCCTACCTACTCACTAGAGCAAAAATTTGATGCGACTGAACATGAACAATGAGCAATATGAACGTGGTCATAGCAACTTTAAAATAGGATGAGATGTCGGAATGCCCTAATAATAATAAAAAAAAAAGACAAAGTTGCATCAGCTTTTTTGTTGTCTTCAAACATCTACATGGAATACACTTGTTACAATGATAGAAATAGAGTGTCTTTTAATTGTGTGGATTACAATCAAAAACTCATTCCAAGGGAAGTATTCATTCAGACAAAAGCTTTAAATTTTTTAAGAGGGTGAAAGAAAAAAGTAATGAAGTAGAAGAAACGTTTAATGCAAGTGTTGGCTTGATCCATTTAAAAATCGAGTTCAGCTGCATAATTTTAAAATTACCGGTGAAGCGACCAATGCAAATGAGGACACAGCATCGAAATATGTTGATGTTTTAAAAATTAATCGAAGGTAGTGGATACATTGATTAATAAATATTTATCGTGGATGAAACCAGTTTATTCTGAAAAAGGACGCCTTCCAGAACTTACATTTCTAAGAAAGAAAGAAAAAACAATTCACTCTGTGTTGCTAAAATATTTCGAAAGGTCATAAAGATGTTTTTATTTTGCACTCTATAACTCCTCTGTGACTTTGTTAACAATAAATTTAAATTATAAGTATCTCTTGTTTTTATTCTTTACTATATATATATATATATATATATATATATAGTTCAAATAGTGCGAATTCGAATAATGCACATACTTCGTGGTATCCATTGCCAGCACAAATCGAGAGCTACCTGTACTGTAAATTAACAACCTTTCGCTGGTTGGGATTCATAAAAAAAAATAGTACAACTGTTTCTTTAATCCATCTTATTTGCGATAGTTGCTATTACCTTGTGAGCGACTTTGTACCTGTTAAATGCCGTATTCGGGTATTAGCTTGTATGTATGTATGATAATAAAGAGCACCTGAATTACTGATTACATTCTCAACTACTTCTCATTAAAGAGGTGGAGGAAATGTGAATTTATGGTTATCCCGTCGGTGCTTTTTTTTTTTTTTTTAGGTGGATGACCCAGCATATGAGAACCGCATAGAATTTTTGAATGAATGATGAAAACGACGGCCTATTTTGGATATCCGGTATTGCTATATGAGAGGGAAGACTTGCATTTAGATGACCTACGTTTGCGTAAAGCCTAGCAAGCTGGTTTCAGATCCAAAGACTGTTGAATAACATATGACATGAATAATGCATCGTACCCATCATAGAAAAGGGCATCTTATCTCCTTCTCTTCCCACCCACCCACAAATCCAGTGAAAGTGTACTCTGATGTCAGCTGAGAATGAGATGGGGGAGGGAAAGAGAAGAGACTAGCTTGGGGGGGATTTAAGAGATAAGATCACCGTGAACGTGGCTCTCGCCTTCAAACTACCGAAAGGTGAATAATACACACAACACTTGTACACGGATATCCTGCGATCTCGTGTTGCTAGTGGGGGGATCCTTCCATGTCAAATCAGGTTTCGTTACACTGCCTACCATTACTACTGTCTCGCATGATTTCGTTCCCGGGATAACGCTTCCCTCTGCATTCGCTCTCTCTCTCTTTCTTTCTCTCTCTTTCTCTTGATGTAATCCGTATGAGGATATAGAAGGTCGCCCCATCAGAGGTAGGAACTTGGCATGTTGATCTCTATGACTTCGGCTTTACATCCTCATACACCCTTTCCCCTTTCCCACCGGAACCTCATCACTATTTGCCAGCCGCACAGCAACTTGTTGTTTAGATAGAGGAATTGTGCTCACACGTAAATACACACGTATATATGGTTATGTAGATGAGTGATGGTAGTCATTCACCCTAAAGATCTCACTTCACTGTATTACACTTCTGCATTACAGGAAAATCCTCACTACTTTGTAACCTATGCTATCCAGTAAGCCCTGATTTTGTGGGAATCTGTATAGTTGGAATATATTTATGTTCGTGACTTAAAATAGGAATTTGTATTATTTATTTGCTTTTCAGGAAAACATCATCATAGTCCGACATCGTAGACGGAGCTCCTTTGTCATGCGCACTCTCCTTTATATATATATATATATATATATATATAAGAATATTTAATGAATTCTCTTTACATATGCTTAACTTAAAGCAAAGTGATTTAAGTTAAATAAAAATAAAAGCGAACGAGATCCATTTTCTCTGCTACATATCAACCAAAATTTTCCAACACTCAGGGCTTCCAAAATTTCTACTGCTTTACTTATTACTTATTTAAACCTCTGCGCTGCTTGTTGTATGTCATTTTAAAGTGAGTTCTTTCAGCGGAAATCTATTTGATCTATCATTAAAAAGAAAGTTCTTTCATCTTTATTGTTCTTTTCTCATTTTAATCCACTTTTTTATCTTCGTTGTAAGCGATTTAAAAAATACACACATTTTTTTTAAGTACCCGACTGCATTTTAATGTTTATTGACGGAGAGTTTGTTTAGTGTTTTGACACTTTGTAAAGAGGATGCATTAGCACCACCAAATAAAAGTTAATATTTCATAAGCTGTCTATTTGCGTGACATTGTTGATGAGACATAGTCGCTATAAGTCTTCCGAATTACGGAACACTAACGTAATTTAGTTATGGTCCGGTAGCGAGGGATGTTTTCAGTAATTTGACTCTGACATGACGTTAAGACAGGCACTAGAAACTTTTATGGCATGTAGTTATACGTCATGTTGGTCAAGAAGGGAAAATGAAGATTCCATCTTGAGTACATAAATTTTAGGTCCTCCCACGGATAATAACGTTAGTTTGGTAGACTGAAGGAGTTATTAAGCAGGCTTTACTGTCACGTGAGTATACAGCAATCACTTTTCATTGTCGTCATCCTGAACATAGTCATAATAGTTGTTTGTCATGGTGAACGATGGCGCTCAGGGCTCATTGCTTCCATTAACGAGCCAAAGAAGTAAGAAATTGGCCTCTGCAGACATATTAAGAGCTCCAGTCACCAGGTGAAGCATTACCACTTTCGTAACTTCGCGAATAGATGTCAACTGGAAACTTAAGTACTTCGATATTATCGCGAAAATTAAAATTCCTTGTAGTGCGTTGATTCAGAAAATAAAAGTCATTTGCATGTGATCATTATTGTAGCCTGCTTTAATAATGTGCTGCTGCTTTGTTTCCTTATTTATAAGCATTTCAATCGAAATTTCTGTTATAAGTGCTTCTGGAACGTTTGCTTTATATCTAAAGTTTTTCTTAAGAATACATATTCTGTTGTGTACCGTTTTTGGATTATTAATTATCTGATTATCTAATAAACAAATGGTTCGTGTAACTTTTCTGTCTTAGTTTTTGTCCGAATCGTTTTCACTTCACAAGTTTCCTAGAATGATGGAAGCAAAATAATCTTTAAATATATAAAGATAAGAAAATCTTTATGTATCTTCGTAGAATTAGAGCATATAGTAATTTTTTTTTTTTTTTTTTTGAATCAGGAAAAAAAATGGCTGACATAGAGAAACTGATGACACTTTTGAATCATGAGATAAAACTTGAGTTAAACAGGAACATTATACGTTATTAACTAAAGTATAGATCCGAAATGCTTCAATTCTGCATAAGTAAGATTTTAAAATGAAGGATATTATGAATCCATCCATATTTTGTAGCCAAATGTAGAAAGAAACGTAAACGTTTCGAGATTTACTAGAGAGACATTATGAAAATATAACCTTTGTCATTAGTATGCTCTACTTAAAAGATACGAGCTCTGTCCATCAATCCGTATGTTCGCCTTTTATTAAAGCATAAGACACGCTAATCAATTAAGTATATAGCTAAAAGGCTTCATTATTGTAAGCTCTCTGGTAATTTACGAAACTTTTAAATTTCGTTCTGCACTTGGCTATAAAATATGGATGGATCCATAATATCCACCATTTTAATATCTTAAGCCAAACTGAAGCTTTGCGGCTCTATCCTTTAGTAATTGATTATGCACCACCGAGAGTTCATTTATGATAAATATAATTTTCTGACATATGATTGCTATGGCATTAAACAGATTCGTTTTGCTCTCTTTATGTTTCTTCCTGGTCTACTGTTCTTGTCAGAGAGAGAGTTCTGTGCTGCGCTGAGCGGAGGCTTGGCGCGGTGGCAGTACTTGCCAGTGACTGTGCCGGACTGAGGTTCGACACAGTTTTCGGGTAGAACCCATAGATCCACAGGACATCCAGTTTGTTGACAGTTATTGTCAGCTACTTGTGAGAATGGCCTCTTCAGGTCACACAAGTTTGCATCTACTAGAGAGAGTCATCTTTTGTGACTTACACGTTTTTGGAATTTGACTATTTGAACTTTTGGTTCTGCTCGGTCTCTGATGAGAACCAACGGTTCGAAACAGCTCTCAGGTTAGTGAAACCTAATTTACGCGAACCTACGGATTCCTAGCAGAGATCCTTTTTTTTAAGCAGTTTATACCAAGGCAATTCGGATGCCCAAGGTTAAATTCTCATAGCTCGCTGGTAAATTTTGAAATTTTAAGTTTCTACAATTGGCTATAAAATTGGATCTATCTATAATATCCTCTATTTGAATACTATTCTATATTATAACGTATAATAAATTATATTCTTGTTTTTATATTATATCCTAGTGTAAGCAAAAAGTTTGCGAGCAAAGTCTCTCATATCAGTTGCTTTAGTTTCACACTTCATCGATTGCCTTAGTATCCCATAATGCAAAGCACACTTCCTTTCGGGACGTGTAGATTGTTGTGCATTATGAGAAAGTTCACTACCCAGATCCGCTTCGACCTTTATTGAGGTCTCCTCAGTGGATTTAAGTTAAATCAATTAAGTTAAGTGGGATTAAGCTAAATCAATACAGAAATCCTATATTTCCCATATACAAGTAGTAAAATTGTGTATCACCATATTTTTAAAATGCTCTGAAGCAGAGATAGTTGTAGGAAGCTTTTTCGCTTAGTTGGTAGTCTGGTGTTGAAGATACTTCACGTGCAAACTTTGCATACATTTGGGGATTGGATTAAAACAAATTTCTTGCCTAATATGATTTACGCGATAACTAAATAAAAAAAGCTTTGCACAATTATACGTTAGAGGAGAGATATTTAACATCTTATTACAGTGAATACATTCATGAAATTATCTCGTTGATCGTCGGGCAGTCCTTACACTTCAAGTCGAATGAATAGTTTCTTGATGTGTTCGTGCTTGAAACGAACGCGGAACGATATTCCTGCAATGCGGTAGCTATTCCAGTCTTAAAATGACACGCATCGAACCAAGATTAAGCAATGATGCTTAAAGGAGGGAGGAGGTACGATAAGGAAGTTTTCCCCTTTACTGGTTTAGTAGTACACAATTGTCCATCGGAGTTTAATCTTTACGTGTAGTTTCGAATTTCTTCTCACGCAACAGCGCCATTTTCTTAACATAAAATCCCTCAACATTTATCATCCCTTTCACACGCACACATACACTCTGAGTATGGAAACATAATACTGCATGTATTCTCTGTGTGAGTCTGGTGCTTAATGCCGAAGTAGAATTAAATACAAAATTACATTCATACAAAGCTTTTATCAGAGAAATGTGATGAGAAGTGATAGGTTGTATACTCAAATATGTTTTTCGTTGTTGGTAGTATCCACTTTGTATCTACTGTGTTTTGAAAAGAAAAAAAATTCTATCAAGATGAATTTCGTTTATAATACTTTGAAGGTCACGTGAGAAGTAGCGGCAGAATTTGCAATATTTCTAGTGATTTGTCAGAAATATGTTGTTTTGGATTTCAGTTGAAGCGACTAAGACCATGAAACCGATGCTACTATCAGGTCTGTAAGTTTACGTGTGAGGCCAGTTTGTCTGGTGTGAGAGATTTAAAAAAAAAAAAAAAAAATTCAGGAAGAGCCTCCATAGCTCAGTCAGTATAGACGAAGCCCTTTGGTCGGAAAGATCTGGGTTCGATTTTCAATGACGTGAGGAACCTTTATCTGGTGTCTTTCGACTAAAGGTGAGTTAGCCAGTCTCATACGGAGGTAAGGTTTTTTTTTATACCCGGATACTGGGGTTTTTCGTCCCCCAGAACAGGCAAACCGGCTCCGTGAACACATGGATTGCAGTCATGAATACGTCCCAGCCATATGCCGGTGCCGAGACTGGATAAAATAGGGGGGAGGAAGCAATGGTGAGCTACCCTGTAAAAATCTCATAGGAATGCTTTGTGGGCAATTCCTACAAAGTCGCCTACGGTCGGAAACGACTGAATGGGAAAATCAGTCAGTCAAGAAGGAAAACCACGCGACCTCTGCCTGAGACTAACTCGCCTTCAATTGGGGGAAAAAAAAAAAAAAAAAAACCTTATATAGATTCTTCGTATCCTAAACAGGATTCAAAACCAGGTTATTCCAACCACATTATCAAAAGTATCTGAACAATGAAATGGTATCTGTTTTCTATAAAGAGCGAAGGATATAAAGTTATGAATGATAAACAAAAGTTAAAAGCACAGCACTAAATTTATTCTATTGACTATTAACAAACTTGAACAAACTTGAATATGTGTACATATTTGTATAACATATGTGTACATATTTGTATAACATATTTGTACAAATCATGTTGTATACATAATTTGTACACATATTTTCTTTATTTTAATCAGAGCATTCAGTTCACAGTGGGATTCTGCTACAGAACAACCCATATACGCGGTAATGATCATCCTTTGCTAAATATATATTCTCCTAGCGGAACTTTTCACAAATAAATAAAATGAGCCTGTTATTATAAGTTTAAACAACCCCCCCCCCCCCCTCAAAGATGTCATGCTATTTATAAGACATGCGTAATTATAAATAACCGGTTAATAAAATTTACATAGTTTTAAAATTACTTTACCTGAATTGTGTTTTAAATAAACTAATAATGAAATATGAAAAACTTGTGTTGCGGAAATGATATCCAAGATGCTTTTCGTGACTGCAGTTCCAATTGTGACACTTTTTTCTTTTTTCTTTTTTTTTTTTTTTTTGGCATTGCCATATCATATCCCCCTCCCCGAAGTACGAAACATTAATTATAATAGTAAGAGGTTTGAACATAGCCATTTATAGTGCAAAATTATGTTTTTAGCAGGATAAGCCAAAAAGGGCTCTAGGTTCAATTGTGTTAATTAATGATGCTGCTCAATAAGAATGTAATTACGATCTGTTTTATTATTATTTCTCTGTTGATTTCCTTACTGGTTTAAGGAGAATCTGACGTCACATTTTTTTTAGATGAATCCCACCAACAGCAATAATAGCTGTAAATTATACTTCATTATTTTCGAAAGTAAGCTAATCAGAAAACTACCAGATATGGTAGTTTTCTGATTAGGTTACTTATGACACCACTTTAAGCTCCTGTAAGCAAGATAGTATCCTCACCAGTTGACGAAATTCATTTATTGTCTCAAGACATTTGCAAACATCGATGGGCAGGGCAGGTTTCCAACCCACACCTTGTTAGTTAAAAAGTGGATATACTGTATGGATGCTTTGGTATTTATTTATTTATTTATTTTTTTGTTATCCTGTGTGTCAATTGCGCATCCTTCATTATTAATTATCAGAAAAGAGTGCCTTTCTGATAATTAACAATGCGAATCCAGAAATATCTCCTCTCTCTCTCTCTCTCTCTCTCTCTCTCTCTTAACAGTGTATTTTATGTGTTTATGTGTTTATCTGTATCTGGATATGGGGAAAATTTTCTGAAAACGAGAAACGCCATGAATTAAAGATGCCAAGAAATTATATTCTTGGTTTAATCCTTTATCCAAATGTAAGCAAACAAAGTTTGCGCCTGAAGTAACTTTTCTCCATTTTAAAGAGAAAAGCTGTCGCATTCGTATGAGGCCATCTAATTCGCTTTCGATTGTAAAGCCCCTTTGGCTGTTCGTCGCATCCTAGTCAAGAAACGCAGGGCTTTCTATTCATAGGCATGCTTCTGTTTTCTATTTGCCCACTAAGCGCTCCATACAGAAACAAAGCAAGCTAGTTATGGAATCAGATTCAACGCCGAATGAAGAGTTAAAAGTTCTCATAACTAGCAGGTTTATAATATATGGTTATTTAAATAAACGGTTATTTAAATGAACCTGATATGCAAACATTAACATAATTCCGAGTAAGATATACCAACAGAAAGATTGCAATATTTCATATATGCTAAATTCGTATTCTTATTTTGGTATATAAAATACGGTATTTGGAAGGAAAAAAAATAATAATTAAGTAATTATTAAAAGAAATGAAAGTTATTATCCATTACCGTTTTATAGCCATGTGACAAAACTGTGTCTGCCTTTAAAACTTAAAAAGTTTGGAACGACTTAAAAAAAATGAACTCAATGAGGCCTATAGAATCGTATTTTAGCTAGTGTTTGGGATTATGGTTTCACTGTCCTGACAGCTATTTGCTATGCTCAGAGAATAGGCTGTATAAATATTGTGTATATATAAAAATTCTGTATATAAATAAAGTAGCAAAACAGTAATATAAATCACTTGCTTTTCATTCGAAATAACTTAGTGTTATTCCACAAGTGTGCGACACTTGTGGAATAACACTTTTTTTCCTTTTTTTTTTTTTTTTGAAGACTTTAGTTTTGTGTAATTTACATAAAAGTAACGTATTTTAAATATATAAAACTAGCTTCTAACTTCTGAATGATTATACTGCATTTATTGTTATAATAATGCATAAAAAAATAGATTCTTCTTTATTGTCGTAGTGTTTCTCGCCAGTAGCTTTTGCCAACATAGATTTATTCTGACCTCTAAGGTCTGTCATAATATTATTCTTTACTAATGATTAGTCCTCTCTCCTCTCCTCTGAGTGGATGATATCTCATTGTCTGACAAGCTTAGTTTATTGTCTAACAGTAATAACTAACTGAGTAGGCGATTAGCATACATTGATATAGTGCACTAATGCAGTTCAGCTAACAAAGGCGTGTAGCCAAACATGTCCAACGATCCGTGCTATTTATGTGCAGTCAGAGATTGATTAGCTTGTGTGACTGGAGTGTGTTCACTGAGAGAAAAACAAGTGTCTACACTACACCGTTGGGCGTTTCTCCAGAAGGGTTATGCGAGTGCTAATGGGGAGTTTGGGTGAGAAGCGGTACCACTCTACCCCCCCCCCCCCCCAGTCCTCATATTAACCGCGTTTGGACGTCACGGTTCTATATCAGACTGACCCATTGCAGAACTGTCGGAATATTAATTACAGCATTAATTTCCAAACACGAAGCTTTGTCACCTGCTCGTTCACGTGCTACGATATTGACGTGGTCACAGGTTGAATGATTCCATCTGGTAAGTTCCGTCACTCTAAAATAGCTTCATACGAACTTCATGCGTGTGTGTGTGTGTGTGTGTGTGTGTGTGTGGTCCGTCTCTCCTGATGACAAGTATGCTTGGCTGTAATTAGACTATGTGTATTGCGTACACGTTACTACTTACTCTGCTTCATAGTTAATCTGATCGTATAGTTTGTATTCACTGGTGAGAACGCCAGGGTGGTAATACTTTCCTTTGCTTAGGCGCATTAAGTTGTATACTCAAAATACGCAAAACTAACGCAATATCGAGTATTGTAATTTATACGGAGGACTGCAATATATGTTTTCTCTTCTCTTTCACGTCATAAATTTCCGTAATTGGAGATTGGGAAATGGAGTATCCTTGTGAAACCATAGTGACTATTATGACGAATTCGCAGAACTGCAATTTATCTTATGTATTACGTAAACCAATATGTGGATTCATCAACAGGTTATCTTTTCTGCATCAGAATAAGTCAAATTACTTCAAAAAAGTGTTCGTTAATTTTGATTTATTTGTGCATTTTTACCACAGCTTTTGACCTCCTTACGAGACATTTTTTGTTTCGATGGATTGCCAGATTGTGCCAGTCGCTATTAACGCGATCTTTTGTTCTCAGACAGACTTGATGTGTTTATAGATAAGAAGTTGGGATGCTTATGGTGCAACTTCTTTCTGTGTCATGAGCAAACAGCTGGCGCATGTTAGAAGCGTTCATCGCGGAATCTTCTGTCATTAGGAGTTAATCTGTGTCTGGAATGAAAGAAGAAACGTGATTAATGGGATAGATCTCAGGACGCTGCTAAGTAGAAATTGATAGCGGTCTCATTGGCGGAATCGGAATAGAACTTCATTGCTGTTCTGCCAGACAAGGTTAGCGTTTTACTTAGCACTTCTGTCCTTGGTTGTGGACAATAGAACACAACAGAGTGCAATTTTATAGGTTGTATGACGACATCATTATAACGAGATCACGTGATAACAAACAAATAAAAGATGAAGACGTCGGCATGAAAAACAAAGAATGTTCAGTATCCACCCCCCCCTTTTTTTTTTTTTTTTTTTTTTTTTTTTTTTTCCCGTTAGCTGCATGCTCCATGACTGGATTTAATCCAGTCATGGAGCATGTAGTTGGAAGTACAGTACTCATAATTTCACTGCGAGATGGGACGTGTTTGTGTGCGTGCGCTAGCTAGTCAACCGGCCAGTCCTAATTCATAATTGCAATTGAACGAGTGGTCTTGTTCGCTATAGCCGCACTGGGTGTGAGAGATGAGACAGTAGAATCATTTCCCAAGGGTCTGTACGTGTATCTTTTGCGAGAGATGCTGCTCTTGAGCTTCGATGATTTATAATAGCTCCACAGCACCGCATGCTTGTCAACCACCCGCACGTAATTAATATTAGGCGTAAACTAATTGTTTATGTCCACATGGTGGATGACTTTTCGCTTCCCTTTATGCAGGAATGACAGAAGAGCGGGTTGCTTGCTTACTTTACACTTTATCTTGCGGTAGCAAATTTTGTAGTCGACTTAAATTATTTTTTTTTTTAAATCTCCATACTTGATTATAAACAAAAAGTCATTACATATCAGGACGAGGTTCGAAATTATATCGAAATTATGTATTTTTTCGGCGACTTTTCTCTGTTTCGAAATGGCCAATACGATTACATTTTTGATATGCATAAAAACGACTAGAATTTTGTTTTGTATGTCAGCTCAATTTCTCCTTAATAGAAACTACATCCTCTTATAATAATTATATTATAAGAATGTATCACACACACACGCACACATACACACTACACAATGTCGAAATATATACTTCGACATTGTGGTAGGATGCTCGTTCTTTCTTGCCGAAATTTTTCGTTTTTCGAAATTTGTCATTTCATGTTTTCAGAAACAACTTAAAATACTTTGAGAGAAATCTAAATTAATTTAATGAGCCATAAATGTTTTAGATTTGATTGTTACGTATTCTATCAGGAATGGAAACGAAACTGCACCGACTTTCTGTATATTGAATTTTATATATAATTCATAATACTGTATATTAGTAATTTGTCCACCTCCTAGAACTATTATACGACACGTTTACGACTTTTAGTAAGTTAGGATTCTCATACACAGTATATGTTAATAGAAATAATACTTTTATATATATTATTAAGGAGCAAAGGGTGTGATATATATAATTGTAGTTTGAAAAAAAAAATCTATTAAATACCCGAAATACATACAGTAAGGAAACCAGTCCCCTGTTTATATGGAATTACAGAGGAATTTCCCCTGAGTGTTCCATATAACACTTATGCATGTGTACATAAGAAACTTGAAGGAGAACAAGCTGGGTTCAGGCCACATACGGGTTGTAGGGATCAGATTTTCACTTTACACTATCCTTACTATTATTAATAAGCTATATGGATTATAATATGAAAAAAAGTTGTATTAAACGTGGTATTGCAATTGGAGATGCTCACCTCTGCTCTTTACTTTATGCAGATCATACTGTACTTTTAAATAATTCGAATACAAGCCTTCAGGATTCCTTAACTAAAATTGAATAGCTGCTGCAACAAATTTGGCATAAAAATCAACAATAAGAAGAACAGAACTATGAAAATAGGTGGGAACATTGACTACACCAGTTTCATCCTGAATGGAGAACCTGTAGTTCAAATGAAACATTCCAGCTGTTCAGCACATTTTTAATGAAGATGCCAAATGAAATAGACAACAAAATCAGCAAAGCTGGTGTGATAGGGAGTCAGCTGAATGAACTTACATGGATAAGAGAGAAATTTAGTCAAAATATGAAGTTGCCGTATATAAGACGTTGTCCAAATCAGTTTTAACTTACAGAACTGGGAGCTGGGTTTGTTTGATCAAAGATTGCGGACCACAGATATGAGAGTCTGAGAACAATCAGGCAAGTGAAGAAATTACATCATTGGCAGAATCAGATTAAAATGAAGATATTTGAAAGGAATTGAACGTTGTTTACATTTAAGAAGTGAACGGAGCTAACTCTCAGAATGGTAGAGAAAAAAAAAGACTAAGAGGACGAACAAGATCTAGGTGGATTGATGCAGTTAGAAATGTCTTAGAAGATCGAATTATAAGATCTGACAGCATTGGAGTTCTGGCACATAACTGAATAATTTTAAAGAAAGCTGTAAATGGAAAGTTAGTGATAGCGTAAACTTTTCATGTAGTACTGTCTTAGTATTCTGTACACCTAGACCCTTTGAGGGTACATATCAGGAATTATTAGACAATAGTGATGATGAAGAGAAAAGAAACTTGCCATACGGCTTGCTGACAACCTTTGTTTGTGAGCAAAGATAGCGTTTATAATTTACTATAAAATAAAACGAACATAATTCCTTAATAACTGTTATATAACCGTTTGAAGAAAGGCAGGGGAAGCAACCAGCGAAACTGTTCAACTCTTCTTCCTCTTTGTTATCGGACTTCATTTTCTGGTAGAATACCGAGAATCACTGCCTCTTGGATGAATGGCCTATTCTGTAAAGTCTTATTAATACAAAAAAAGCTTTTTTTTAATAAAATAGCATAAAAAAGCTAAAAATTTTACTTCATTTTATTCATTAGTGCAATGCTATGAAAAAAATATTATTTCGTATAAAGCGTTCTCGTGATTCTGCTTGTTACTTTACGCGGTAATTAAATATTATTTGATTTGATTTTTCACAATTCCTCCAAAATCGTTTATGTGACAGTCTTACATGTAGTAGATGTATCACGTAGAAATTTTCCCTCTGAAACGCCTTTGTTACCCCAAGATATTTCGAAGCAGCTGTATTGAAATATAACTTACTTTCATATTGACTAACGGAAAGTTCCTAACATGTGAAACTTTCCAGAGAATGGAAACATTCTCTAACACTGCATTAAGCTCATAAAGGGTGTGTCTGCTCGTGCTCACTTTGCTTGTTGGCTGTTATTTAGAGAGAGAGAAAGAGAGAGACTTAAGGGAATTCAGATCTTTGGCTGACAGCCATAAAGCAGTCTAACGATCTGTTTCCCACATATACCTAGCACCTTGGTAGTAGGACGTGATTTGATAGCCCCATGCCCTTAGCACCTAGCGTAATGTGTGTGTGCGTCCAAAATAAGAAATATAGCAGGAGGAGCTGAAGCTTAATTGTTTGCACATTCCTCAACTATGTAAGGAACTCCTCGTCTCCAACAATATACTACCCCTCAGAGAGAAATCACCCGTTTAGGCGTCTCCACTGAAACTTGGTGTGGGGAATTAACATCTGGCTACTAGGTTTATACACGTGTGTATGTGTTGATGCAAGATTTATGACTCCTTTCAGGAAACCGTAATGTTCGAAGGAAAACGCGCTAGTCTTAGAGGCTTGTTAACTTAAAGGGCGAATAATATTAGGCAGCCCTCTTGGGAAGAATAGCATTATGTTAGCACATGCTTCCATTCATCGGGTACCAGTTATTCTTTGTAATGTATCATAATTAGGATAGAAGTCTTTCTCTTTGTTTCAAAAAGGGTTCCTGTATATAACAGAAAGGGCCCATGATGCACCACGTTATCACCATTTTCCCACCGTAGTCCGTAATCTGTAAAAGTGTTCTGTAAAACCCGCAGATTTGCCATCTGTTGCATTACGCGAACTGCAGTAACAAATCCATTAGTGTTAACAACTATGGAATTACTTAGAGAAAATCGTCTTAAATGTGAACAGTAGACGTTTTCTTTTAGTCTTTTACACGAAAAACAGCAGAGAAGTGAAGACACTGGGAAGAAATTCTATCGCCGCACCATCTTTTCATGCAATCGGTGTCTGTGAGATTAGATTAACGAAGAGTGGGTTTGCAGATTTCCCTTAGTCTTTCTCGCTAGTAACAGAAAAAGTCAAGGAGGATAACATTTCCTGTTGACACAACGAAACTTTATTTGGTCAAAGAAACTTTTAGTATGCAGAACATCAGTGCTGACGCATCTTGAATGTGAGATGACTCCTTCGAAGACACTGTTAAAATGTCGGTTTTTCTTTTGCGTTTTCAAAAGAGGATGCGGTGCGGCTTCTTCCTATTACGTGTCTTATGGTTTTAGTATAATAGGATCGAATCATCGGTGTTGTACTTTTGTAGATGTATACATGATGTGTAGATAATTTAAGATTGGTATGTGACGATGACGAAACTAGCATTTCCCTTTTCCTTTAGTATGACCCTCAACTATCTAAAGATTACCTCTTTCTTCGTGTTGTTGCCTTAGCATTAGATGTAAACAATCTTTCTCTTTCTCTCTCTCTCGTTACAATTTTGCACAAACAAGGCAGTAGGAAGTCATGACTGAAAAAAACACACACACACACACACACACACACACACACACACACACACACACACACACACACACACACACACACACACACACACACACACACACACACACACACACACACAAAGATAGCAATGTTTCAACAAAGGAAGAAAATATGATATTGGCAGAAAATAATCTATTGCTCTATCTCCCCGGTGTGCAAGAGAGCGCCATACGAAAATGCAGAGCTTTTCAGTTGCTTTTAACCCCATACTGTGACGGCGAGTTGTTGGTCTTGAGATTCCAGGTCATCATCATCGCAACTTGTGATGGATAGTGCTGGTAAGGTGTAGACAGTGGGTGGGATGTTGAAGTCATTGCGGACGGACCATTGATCGCTTTAATTTCGTTTTCTTTTTATCATTAAGCTATTTTGAAATGAGATCCATTGGCACTTACTATTGTGTGGTGTCATTTGGATTGAAAGCCACATTTACTGCAGAGAAGAGGATGGTATTGTTAGTGATGTTGGTTTGTTGGCTGAAATACTTCGGATGAAATGTGTAGCCATTGCATCGATTCACTTTAATAATATAAAAAAAATTCTAAAAGTAATGCAACATTTGGAAAGAAGTAAAACGAAACCCATATACTGTATTTATTTTGTTTTGTGGACAATTGCCAATTTTGAAATTGTTGGCTAGCTTTATTGAGGGAATCTATCATTTAATGAAACTTTATTAAGTGGGATGGCTGTTGTATTGCACAGCTTTCGACTGCAAAAAAAAAAAAAGTATCTGATTATATCATTTGCTAAGTGCAAGCTTATTGCTAAAATATGATATGCTGAACCGCTGGATTTTTTTTTTTTTTTTCGTTGTGTTTAAGTATTGTTTCTCTGACAAAAGCAGGACGTTCTCTGGTTATGGAAAAGAGAGAGAGAGAGAGAGAGAGAGAGATACCGGTTGATTTATTACAGTTGCTCGTCAATTATTACCGAAAGAACTCTGTGTATTGTAATCGACAGGATGCATACAATAAAACACGAATGCCAAAAGCTCAAGGCTTTAGCTCTGAGACTCTGTAACTCCGTCGATATCGGCAATGCCCTTTGGTTGGAAAGACCTGGGTTTGAATCCAGTCTGGGACGCGAAGAACGCTTATCAGAGCTTTTCAACCGAAGGCGAGTTAGCCAGTCTCATATGGAGGTGGAAGGGTTTTTCCCTCCCACAAAACAGGCAAACTGGATAGTTGAGCACACGCAATTAACATACACAATACATTGGCTTCATAGACTTAGTTGCTTCTGCCATAAATCCTAAATAACCAAGCTTTAACTCCAGCTCTAGCGTTGGTCTAGGCAGATCTATTTTAGGTTCTCTGTGCACGTTTGTTTTTGAAAATATGTTCTTGAAATAAACTTTTTTTTTTATAGTGAAATTCTAGTATTAATTTCAGAAATTAACGCCTGCTGTACTATTTCTTGTGAACAGAAGAATACAAGTAGCAAGTTTCACTGCACAGGTAAACACTATACTCGAAGAAATTATTATTAGCCCTCGTAAGTGCTTTTGCTGGCAAGTACGTGTTTTGTTACCAGAAAATGCTGTAGCGTGTTTCGCATTTATAGTTAAATGTATATCCGTCAACGTCCTCGTTAAAATTTACTAGTATTATTTGGGAAAAGTTAAAAGAAAGACTTTTTTCTTTTTTTGCCTGAAATTTTAGGTGCGTCGTAGATTTTAATGAAATTGATATTTGGAAAGTTAACTGAAATTTATTGCAGAGGATTTTTTCCCCCTTTCTTGAATTGTTTTTCCAAACCAGTTTACGTTCTCCTTGCACCAGTCTCTAACAAAATATACTCCGGAGGGTTTCTTGCTAATGAAAATTACCTAAAGCAAAGGTGTTTGTCCCCTGTGTGTTCACTTGTTAAGAGAACCACTCAACTCAAAAACGGTTCAAAACGTACCATGTACCATGCCTTGAAATGAAGGTTTTTTTTTTTTTCTTCTTCTCACAACTTTCTTGCCTGGTTTAGTTCGTTTAAGTTGGACAACGAGTTTAAGAAGGAAAAAGTGCACAAGCAAACCGTGGAGGTAATTCCGTGATATCAACTTGCTACCTTTCGCTATCACACCTCCTACGTCTGGAACATCAGCTGAATCAGCTCGACTCTACTCGCTCTCGTATTGATCGATAGGTAGCACTTTTTTCCTCTAATGGTGGTCTGGTGGCGTAGCACTGTCACATCATCTTAGACAAGAAAAACTTTCCAGATGACCAGCACTACTCGAAAGCTATCGTTTCTTTGGGCTTTTTCCTTATCTTTTCTTATTCAACGAAGGGAAAAGTAAAAGACCCAAGTGAATAGCGGTGAAAAAAAAAAGTTTTCTCACGCGACTGAACAAATAAGACACCTCTGGCTAAACCCAACACAGAAAACGAACATGTTCACATAATTATCAGAATTAGTACGGACGCAATGGAGTTGTGATTCTTCTTTAAAAGCCCACCTTAAAATGTCTTACTGCAAAAGCGCAAATGATAAATCTTCACCTTTTAAATATGGGAACACACCAGTTGATTTCTTATGTTATTCACGTAATGATAGAAGATCCTTAATATACTTATGTGAATGTATTATATTATTTTCAACAAGAATTCTCCTTAAATCATATCAAGATGAGTAATGCATCCTCATAGAACTGATCTATTTTCACTACTTTTGTAGGTAAATTTTACAAAATGCAAAAGCCTATTCACCTGGAATTTTGTTTGCACATATAACATCTACGTATACAACTAATCTGTCTTGACAGATTTTAATGAAATTTGGACATTTGGAATTAAATTATAAAAAGTAAATTAAAATTTATTTTAATTTACTTTTAATAACAAATTTAATTAAAATTTTTTAATTTAATAAATTTAAGTTAAATTTAAATAAAGTTATTTAAGTAAATTTAATAACTAAAATTTACTTAAATAACTACTAAAATTTATTGACTATTAAAATTCATCTATTAAAAAGCATCTCAATTTTAGTTTCAACCGGAAACTGTTTTGTTGCAAAACACGTTCCAATGGTTCTAAATTCGGTTGTCATAATAGAGTGATGATGAATGACGCAACGTTAGAAGAATGGATTGCAAAATGCGTCGTTTATGATAGTCTCGAATCATTTCCATAGTTGTGGTATTTTTGATTTCGCAGGCCACTTCACCTTCGAACATAGGCCATATTCACAGGAACATTTCACAATGTTTCATAAAGCTTTGAATATTTCATGACTGTATATTGGTAGTCTAGTGGCAAATTCATATTAAGAATTATTGATTTATATTTTAAATTATTCTTTCATGTGATACGTTTGTCGTCCACAAAGCATTAATTCGAGGAGTATTTATTTATTTATATAAGGATCAGTACTTAAAAACAATTTACAACTAGTCAATGTTTACAAACAGGCATATATTGTTAGTCAACCTTGAACGAGTGAAGTACCGATGTCATTTGCTCAAATAGAAAAAAAGAGATAGATAGAGAGGAAGAGAGAGAGAGAGAGAGAGAGAGAGAGAGAGAGAGAGAGAGAGAGAGAGAGAGAGATCGAAATATTATTTTGCTGATGTAGAAATTCTGTTTTCACAGATCACTTTATCCATTTCTTGAATAATAACGCCATACATTGCTTTTCCTCTTACCAGTCCTATTAGGATCATGTTTACAATACCCACTTATCAGCACCAATTTGTCATTGCGCAAACGACTGCGTTATTCTGATTGTTCTCATTGAACATGCGTTATTCTCATTGAACGGATGATGATGAAACGTGATATTTTTTCAGCTTTATACTGAAATTAAATGACGAAATCTACTTTCGCTTAGTAGGCGGCTTTTAGTAGTTTTAAGTGGTGCACAAATAGGTCTCTTTTATACAAACTTATATGAACACCGTCGACAAAGTGGTTGAGTTTTGGAACTGTTGTAGCGATGGTTACGTTGAGAAACAAAGCTATCACATAACATTTTAATAAATCTACTTAATGCATTTTTATTTCATTTAATTAATTCATTTTTATAATGCTAATCTATAATATTCTGGCATGGCAAATAGAAGACAGAGAAAGTACCGCTCACCAGGCATCACTTCTCTTCCCAACGTTTTGGTCGTTTGAATAAGCAAATAGAGTAATTCTGTGGTCCAGACCTACGAAGAGAATTGCTTATTAGTTTCATGCGAACCTAGATCTGGCGCTTTATGTAAGTATTGTTCATACTCACTAGAAAGAGAAATGCAGCTTCGCATTTGTGCATTAATCGATACGTGATTATCTCTTTGTATGTGAATCGAAGCTGGCCATTATGACTAATATCTGATTTGTCAGTAAGACGGTTACGTACATAAATGTATATGCCCGAGCAACATTTCGCATGTGTGTGTGCTTTATTTATTAAAAAAAATTCCGAGAACCAACCGTGTCTCTCTCTCGCGCGTGTGCGCGCTATGTGCATTCATTTATATATAAATTGGGACACAGAATAGTAAATTTTACAGGAAAATGGAGGGCTTCAATTGCGCGGGCGCACGCGCGCGCACACACACGCTCGCACGCACACACACGCACGCGCGCACGCACGCACACACACACACACACACACACACACACACACACACACACACACACACACACACACACACACACACACACACACACACACACACACAGAGAGAGAGAGAGAGAGAGGGGCTATAATAAAAGGACCGCGAAAATAGTCCTTCCAGATTCTCCTATTCAGTTTAATGTAGTGCAATACCGAGGGTATCACGTGGCAAAGGTGGTGCAAGCTGCTACAATTGCACATCCATAACGGATGGTTTCTCCTATGTAAAAATTTCTTGAACATCCCATGCACTTTAGAAATAAGATTAGTATAATGCATGAAGCAGAATACCACTACAATGAAAACCAAACAAAATAATATGGTTCCTCTCTTATACCATACAAGGAACAAAACACAATCCAATAAAATAAAATGTTTCACAAAATAACACAGCACAATACCATATACAATCTAGTCAATACTGAAACAGAGCTCTTTATATTACTTCTTGAGACCTAGGTCAGAGACAGCACCTCTCTATCTAAAGGTCTTTCATTAGCTTGAATTATCTTGGGATGTGAACTAAATAAGTACTTAGGATATCCTAATCCTAATCCTGTGGCCTCCTCTCTTCGAGAGGGTTGCAGCTAGGGAGATATGACGCAAGGTGGTTTCCCGTTGATTTCCTTGCCATAAGTATTTATGACTGTAGCTGTTTGTGTTCACAGGACCGGTTAGCTTGTTCTGTGGGACGAAAAACCAGAGTTTCCGGGTGAAAAAAACACCCCTATCTCCGTATGAGATACGGAGTGACGGGAATCGAATCCAGATCTTTCCAACCAAAGGGCTTCGTCTATACCGACTGAGCTGAGGAATCTCACTTAGGATATGCTTCTTCACTATACTTTTAAACCGTGAAGGGTTATTAGTGTTTATTTAAATGAAGGAATGTCGGTAATTTACATAGGTAGATCTGTCTTGAGTTACGAAAATAGTATCTTGAGATATTGTATACTTGAGAAGCTTGCATATTAAATGGTTTTTTTTTTTTTTTTTTTTTTCCCACACTTAACTGTACATATAAGAGGAATGTATCCCTCGCAAACTCTTACTTTTCTTTCTTATCTACGTCTGAAAAAAAAAAAAAAAAAAGAAAGAAAGAGACGGAGCGGTTTAGTTTTCCCTAAACGTTTACTTTCCTTCTCCTTGGTTCTATCATATTCCAATGCTTTGATCTTTCATAAGAACATCCCATTTGCACATACTTTATTTTTTTAAATAAAATTTTTGATCGAAGTCTTAAATCTGCTGTTTTATTAAGCAAATTCAGGTTACATCATTTGCGAACAAGAATCAGAAAGTCATGTAATTATAAATTACAAATGGCATTTATATAAATATTAAAAATAACATTGGTCCTAAGGACTCCTGGTTTTATATTTACTAATCTTTACTAACATTTACACCTAATCTTTCAGCTTGTTTACTATTTGTAAGGTTTTAAGACTTAAACTACATTTTAAGACCACTGGAGAACAGGTGCATAAACTATACTCACATCCCGTTATTAACTTTTGATTGTTTTGTAAAATTCTGTTGATTTTTCAAGTAAAAAAAGTAGATTACGAACTTACTTTCTGATAGACTTCGTGTGACTTTTCTGCAAGGCTCTTGCCTCACAAAGAGAATATTCGCTCGTTATTCCGCAGAGATAATTCAAGAAATCCGCGCTTCCATTCTGGTCGTTTTTCTCATTTGATCACGCAATGAACTGAGAAGAAAATTTGTCAACTTTTCAAACTTACTTTTCACTTTTCCTAATTCGAAACTGGTTCCGTACACGTTTCAGTTTTCTTTTATTTAATTTTTGCATCAGCGGAGAAATAAAGAGAGAAACGATGCGGGCGTGTTGATCTCATTACGAGCTATTTGGATAAGAACTCAGATGCTGCCAGCATTCCTTCCTTTAGTTGAAAGACAGAAAAACTTTCTTTGATTTTTAAGAACAAACGCAGTGTTTTTAACGTCGCATTGCGTCCCGTAATAAAGACAAACCGTTAATGATTTGGCTTTATTAATGTCCGCTAAGGGAGAAAAAATTTTTTAAAAAGGTAACGATCAGAGATGAGAAAGGAATATTGCAGCAGTTATGTCTCACGAGCTCGAAATGATGAACTTTTTTTTAACTGCCTTTCGATTTATAATCGTTTTCTCAGGAATGTTCTTTTCTAATAATTATCCTTCCTTAATGATGAGGACTGCATTGGAAATCTTTCTCCTACTGCTTCAGACAAAATTAAATAACCTTTAAAAGTCACGATGGATGGAGAAGCAAGCAATCTTAAAAGAAAGTCTTTATAAGAGATTTTTTTTAAACCCAACTCTGCTAACTGCACTTGATTCTGTTGAAAGACGATACCGAAATGCATTTAGGGCCACACAAAAATCACTACGGCGAAATCTTCCTAATGGTACATATTTTCACTTCTACAGTAATTAGATCCAAGATTCCTTTTTCCTTTCCTTTTTTTTTTTTTAAGTAATTGTTCCTCGCTTATTATCGAAATCGAAGTGGGTACCGTTAACATGCTTGATAACAGGTGGTATGGACATTTCCAGCTGTTTATGGAGTTAGCCAAGTACACACGCATTAAGAAATGACTATGGATTTAGTTCCTTCTCTTCTTTTTCCTCGGCGATGTTGACATTACTGGTAGGATTTGAATTATTTATGAGAGCATTTTAAATTAATAATAAAACAAAATTTTCGAAAACCCTGCTTTAAACAAAAACAACTGCTCTGTTGTCATAGCTACACTGACGTAACAATAATGTCTATGCTGCCGGTTTTCTGTAACTGCATTTTGTCTTCTTGCTATTGGTGAAAGCAAAGGAAAACAAACTGTTCAAATGTAAATTTGTTTTCTAAGGAAAGGCATCTAAGGTATTCGAATCTGCAGAAACTTCATTTGCCTGTTCATTGTTTAATTCGGCAGTATAACCAATGTAATGTTAATTTGCGTTGCATGCAATGTTGTAATACCAGAAATCTGTCTTCCCACCAAGATTCATCAGCACACAGTTGAGAGGAGTAAATACTCTCGCTCCCAGTTCAAAAGGTTCATCGAGCTTCTTCCAGCATCGCTGGCCCGTTGCAAGTAATTAACTCCTCGAACGTATTTGTGCCAGACGAATGTCTAATTTCCTGTTTCTGTTTCATTAGTTTCTCAGTTCAGATACCCCATAGGATACACCACGTAATGGCATGTTCTCCTGACCACACGTCTCTAGCGAATCCTCCCCTCAAGAAACTTTTTTTTTTTTCAATCATGATGGCACAAATAGCTATCTGATTCCGAATAGTGATTATAACCAAGGATGTGCAACTAGTATTTAGCATATCACATATTCCAGTTAAAAGATTATGTTGTGACCTGTACTTAAAACTGTTAAGTGATTTGAAACAAGTAACACATTCTACTGTTTCCATCAAAGCGGTCTGAAAGATTAAGGCTGCCTTCTTGGTTTAGTAGGAGGAGGAGAAGGGCATGTATCTCTCATTTGGAATGGCTGAAGTTTGACTCACGTCATGCCATCTTTACGTGCATGTTTTCCCGAAATATCTGGTTTTTCGTTCCAAAATCGGCAGAGAACACACACACACACACACACACACACACACACACACACACACACACACACACACACACACACACACACACACACACACACACACACACACACACACACACACACACACACACACACACACAGAGAGAGAGAGAGAGAGAGAGAGATCTCCCTGAAGTCTCTAGTTGCTTTTTCAGTAATTTCATGCAATCAAACTCAAACTTAAATCTTAATTTATAGCACTGAACTCATAATTTTTGTAATTGTGCTTTTAAAGGTCCGTAGAAACACCATGCAATTTTTAGAAAGTACATCAACAGCCAACTGAAAATAACGTGAAACATTTAACTAAAATATATAAAATGAGTGCATTTTAGATGATTTATTATTCTTTTTTCGCAGTGCATCGACATTTCTGAGATATTGGCAATATCATACAGAGATAAGATTGCTTATCCTCGAAGAGTTTTGGCGGTGTTGGCTCACCAAGGGAAATATTAAACCCTAACGGCAGCAGGGAAAGTGATTTAAAACTTTCTGCGAAGCCTTTACTCAGGTGTGTGATCACGAGCTGTTTCTTACTTCTAAAAGTAACGATTTTTCTCCCTTTCGAAGACAAAAACTTCCTTCGCTAGATTTCCTCCTAACGACTACTTATCTGCTGGCCAAATTGCGTTATTTACTCCTTAAGTAAAGGCAACAAAGCTTCTTACGACTCCGTGTCTTACCGCGGGTGGATAGAACGTCTGTCATAATTTGCGGCCTTGTCGACCCCACACTTTTGCTCCCTACAAAACCCAATGTGTGTGTGGCATCGAACTCTTGCTATTTGGGGCTTCGGCTAGGACTAAAATCAGCGAAAATGAGTCGATAACCCTCATTGTTCCGCAGTTCCTGGTAACCATGGAGACACTGATTTGGAATGGTGGTGTGGTGGTGTCACTTCCCTCTATTAGTTGCGAGAGTTACGATGTGTTGGTATGAAATAAACCGATTCGCTCATCTCGCTATGCGTAAAAAGGAAAAGAAAATATGTTGCTCTAGGATTAACTTCCCCGAGACTTTTTTTTTTTTTTTTTTTGACTGGTGCAGAGAACGCAACTCCGTCGTCGGTGAATATGGAACATGTGCATGAGATATTTTACTTTTTTTTTCTTCCTTCGGTGTTATTTTGTTTTGATCCCTAATAACAACTGTGGAATTACATTACCTTCAAAGTACTTTTTGTTGTTTTTTTCTTCTCAGAATAGAGTCGTCTTTGATTTAAAGCTGCCAAAAGAAAGGAATCGAGATCTTCAACTTCATGTCTTTTTATCGTTGATGACTGAAACAACTTACATAAAAAGCATTTCATTTCTTAAGAATCTAATTAATTAACTTGATATACTTAAAGTCATAGCTTATTTCACCGAAAGAACTGAATTGGTATCATAAACTAAAACTACAAAATTAAGGTTTAAAATTAAGGAAAACATTTTCCTGCAAGCCAAATACAAGTCAACAAGGGAAATTTAGTGGTGAATGAAACAATCTGTGGGAATATTTCGGTATTTAGATCAAATTATAATATAAATAAGGAGTTTAATAAAAAAAAAAATAAGCAATTTAAACATGACAAGTTTCATGCGTCGTAAGACTTACACCATCAGGGGTAATGGTACATAAATTTTCACAACAAAAGCCTATTAACAATTAATTACACGCATTAGGTGTTTTCGATAACTTCACAACTGTTAAGTATGATTGATAAACCAGAATGCAAATGCTAAATTGGTTACTGTATGGAATTGGAACATTGCTAGTTGTTGCTACCACGTTCTGTGGTATCACGCATGCTATATCCTAAGACCCTGGCAATTAAATTTTTGATGAAAGCAGACCGTACTTGATGTAAAATTAAGCCTTGATTTTTATTGCGCTGTGTGGGGATCCTAAGCATTCGCGAGGCTTCTTTAAATTTTCTTGTAAAACAGTTACCATCAATATATGACATTTTTGTTTGTTGACAGAGTTTCCTACAAGATTCTTACATCAACCAAAACCTCCACATCATCCCATGAAAAAACATGGGATGATGTGGAGTTTGTTATGTAGGCCAGACAGGGTGGTCGGAAGAGATCCGCACGTCTGAACACGTAAAATACGTCGAAAAAAGAAGAGAGCATAAATCAGGCCTAGCATTCTACACAACCACTACTGGTCATCAAGTACTCTGGCAACAAACAAAAATGCCATATATTGATCATAACTGTTTTACAAGAAAATTTAAAGAAGCCTCGCAAATGATTAGGATCCCCACAGAGCGCAATAAAAATCAAGGCTTAATTTTACATCAAGTATGGTCTGTTTTCATCAAAAATTTAATTGCCAGGGTCTTAGGATGCGTGATACATACCACAGAACGTGGTAGCAACAACTAGCAATGTTCCAACACGCATACAGTAACGAATTTGCCATTTGTATTCTGATTTATCAATTATATGTTACAGTTGTGAAGTTACCAAAAACATCTAATATGTGTAATTAATTGTTAAGATGTACAACTTTCATGTACTACTACTACTACCCCTGATGATGTAAGTCTTACGACGTACGAAACTTGTCGGGTTTTAATTGTTTATTTTTATTAAACTCATTATTTATATTACAATGTGGACTCAATACCGAAACTTCCCACAGAACTACTAAACCACCGAAACTTACGTGTACGAATGAAGCAATCATTTATTTATTTATCTGCCTCCATTAATAATTTGTTCAATGACATTATCAACTTAGTAGTAAATTTATGACAAACGAAGTCCACGAAGCTGCATTTGCAGAATTAAGAACAACATAAGGCAGTGTTATGGTACGAAATGCTAAATGTGTAAGTTACATGTTAGATATCAAACACTAAGTAAATAAACCATTACATTGCCAAATTTAGGTTCCAGTACCGATATCAAATAAAGCTTTCTACATGAGGATACTGGAAAAATTATAAAAGATACGATCTCTTGTTAATAAATACTCGAGATGAATTGCTGTTTCTTACTCAGTAAATGAAGGTAATAAAATACTAAGCATTCCCGAATTTATCTGTTTACCCATGCAACATATTTTGCGTGCTTTTTAATGTCATTACCATCGTCGCTATTCGGTATCACGTACGATATCACTTGCCAAAAGTTCATAAAAGCAATCTAAATATCATTACCTATTAACTGAAACATATATTATGTATCGGTACTCCTTTTTCAAAAATCAGAATGGTTAATACTGTGTTTACGAGTTGAAAACTATTTTTTTAATGAATCTTATTACCTGTTTTCTACTGATTTACTTTAATCACTAAATGAAATAATTAAAAGTATTGACATTAAATAACATGGTTCACTATATTGCTACGCTGAGACATAGTAGTTAATTGCTTCTTCAAGCGAAATTTGATTTACTAAAATTATTTCTGATAATAAAAATTATATTTGTCTTTAAACATTTTAAAAATGAGACTTTTTGGGGTTTTGAGACCATCGGTACTTTATTAATATATACTCCTGCCTACTAATTTCGCTAGCGACTGTAGGCAGGATAGGATTATATTAATAAAGTACCGATGGTCTCATAACCACAAAACGTCTCATTTTTAAGTATTTTATGACCAAATATGTCTAATTTAAACGTTTTGTTCGCAAGAAATCTGGAAACGTCAAACTTGCTACTAACATCACTTTTTTTTCAAATAACAGTCGTTTACCTGACTGCCAAACGTTGTCACAAATAGCATTTTGTTATAGAAAGGTCGCCAATTTTTTGCCAACCCAGACACCAGTATGTTTTATACAAACTAGAACTATCATTGTGCAGCCGCATATGCCTTGATATCGTATTTGTTATATATGTATGAAATTTGGTAATTACAGTAATTTAAATACTTTAATTAACAAAATCGATTATTATGTTCAGTCCTCCCTGCTCTCTACACTAGGACAGCAACTCAGTTTCTTGACTTTTTTATTTTTATTTATTTTTTTAACACTTGCCTAACGCTAACTGCATCGGCGTTTGGATTGCATCCCTTCTACGATGCTGCGTCTGTGATATAAGATACCGCTCGTCAGCGTCATCAGTGAAGCGAATTTTCTATCTTATTTTTATTTATGTAGCGAAGAATCTAGAAGTTTTTTTTTTTATTTCTGGTGGCGATGCAAAGTAGCAGTTTTTTTTATTAACTTCAGAAGCAACAAAATTTATTATCCTAGCTTAGTAAAGTTGACTGGAATTTCACCTCAGTGGTCATCAAGAAAGTAATGTGCTAAAATAAAGTCTACGCACTCCTCATCTTGTTCCTGTTTGTTCTAGATAGGCTTTATTCAATTGGGTTTCGTTACTTTTATCACAAGAGGCAATGTAAAAGAAGAAAAGTATAGTAAGTTGAATAACTATGTTTATTTTACCAAGATATTTCAGAAAAACAGGTCATACACGCAACTTAATTTCAGTTGATTTCAAAGTTTTGTTTAAAATGATCTTTATTGTGGACATATCACAAAAAAAACTATTTTATTTACACTTATAGATAAAAAAATCATAATTCGACTCTGCTTTATTGAACAGGGCAGAATTTTCCATTACTATTCTGTAGCTTGTTGGTTACCAAAACATCTCAAAATCAGTTTTGGTTGCTATGCCAACCTCTTAGCGTGGTGAAGAGCAAAGGCATCGACAGTTGCTTTAGTTTCTCTGAAAGGGGGTCTTAATAATAAGTCAACTGATGACTTCTTCGTCTGCTTCCTTTCGGAAAAGCACCCTCTTAAAACACACTAGTAAAGCGCTAAGTCTGTAAGCCGAGGAATTATCACGGTCCTTTGACTTCTGCTGAAAGGCAGGAGCTTGTTAGAGCACGTAATTGTACGTAATTCTCACAGCAAACAACGGATTTGATCAGAACACATTTCTCTAGGCCACTTTGTCATCATTATGTCTTAAGGATATTGTTGGTAGTTAAAAAAAAAAAGAAGAAAAACTATTCCCTATTGAGTCGAATTTATAGCAACAGGTTGGTTATATAGCGGAGTTATCGCATTTTGTGTTTGATTGGTTCTAAGTAGAGCATCTGTTTAGTTTATTGTGAGCGTCTGGTGTTATTAATAAATTTATAAATCGCACGCACGCACGCGCGCTCGCACACACACACACACACTTATGAATTTATAAATTTATTTACATAAGAGTGACAACACTAAATTTGAACGCAATTTTGATGGTGATTTTTTTTTGAGTTTTTTGTTATTGTTCATATCCAATAAACAAAAGGAGGTCTTAGTAATATTGTATCCATTTCTCTGTAAAGTGCATACTTAAATATTTATAAACCTTTTTTTTTTTTTTTTTTTTTTTTTTTTTTTTTTTTTTTTTTTTGGCGAAGGAATTGTAGCTGAAAATCAATAATAAAATAGCAAAATAAAATTAAAGTGATCTCAATCTTCGATAGGTGGCGCAATGTAGTAAAATATTCGTTAAAGCACTTCAGCAAATTTCCGGAGGAGGCAAACAAACGGCATTCAATAGTTGGCACACTTGCTAGCTTGCTAAATTCTGGAGCATTAAATGAAGTGAACTCTCATCCGGGATTTTCCTATCGATTATTTCTCATGCGATTAGAAAACCCTCTCACCTGTTTAAAATTTAAAGCAGAAGCTTTCGATACGAACTCTAACTTCGTTTCATCTCTAATTCCAAGTACTCTAAAATTTTAATGAGCTCTGTGCTATCCTATCACCTTGCTACTTTCGTGCTGCATCGACTCGCGGAACCGACTGTTTCTTTCGCATAAAGAAATAGCTCACCTTTTATACGCTTCTTGCTCTCTCTCTTCCTCTAAAATACGTCCGTAGTTTGGAGAAAGAGTCCATTCTTTTTCTCCAAAACGTGTTTCATGACACTGTCGTATAGCCTTTCATCTCCGCTATCCTACTCATTTTGTTCTTGGTATTTCTTGTAAATGACAGCAACATTTTAATGATGTTTACTCGGTAGAAATAGTGAAGAAATTCAAGTAGTGAATATCTAAGTCCGTCGTGAATTATTTATTTTTGATTCACTTAGCACATAATGTTGTGGAATATACTTGTAGTAGTTAGGCTGGCAAAAATGTAGAGATAGGAGCTAGTGTGCGTGTGTTTGTGGTAAACAAGTTTTTACCGCTTTCATATAATAAATATGAATCTAATTTTTGATTTTTTTTTCTTCCACTCTCTCTCTCTCTCGTCCAGCACGATGCTGCCGTTATCAAGCTGCCGAAAAGACTTAAAAGACTTGGGTTGGAAAGACCAGTGTTCGAAGGCCTTCAAGAATCCGTGAAACTGGTTACTAATTGAAGAGATCGCACTCCAGTTAGAATAACAACTCATGATTTCTCGAAGAATCAACAAACAAGGAACTAGCTCATCAAATAGCTGGTTTTACTGCCAGCTACCTGATCTATCCACTTTTCTTTTCTTCAAAGGAACTAACTATACGAAAGTACGTACTGAGTTGTACATCATTATCGCCAAGGCCCACAAGACATCAGCATTATGTCATTGAGTTGCATATATTTTCAGACCTATTTGTTCGTCTATTCTTCGGAAAGAACAACTCGTTTCTGAAAAAAGGAAAATCCTGCAACTATAATCAATTTCAAACACTAGCTAACTCAGTCTTTGTTAAAATGTCCTAGAAAACGTGATGCTATGGTTGACAACTCGATCATGCTAATGTTGTCTGTTTCTCAATATTATACTTTTCCTTCCTTCCTTCCCTTCTCATCCGTCCTAAGGGACGGATGAGAAGGGAAGAATCCCCTAATAAGGAGTTTACGACGAATTAATGCAGCCGGCTCGTCACTCTTCTGCTGCATCCCCTAAAGGTAAGTATTTATGACTGTAGATCACTGTGTGTGTTAATGGGGGCCGTTTGCCTGTTCTGAGAGACGAAAAACACGATTTCCCGGTGAAAAAAATCCTCTACCCATCCGCATGAGACTGGCTAACTCACCTTTAGTCGAAAGAGACCAAATAAAGATCCCTGATGTCATGGACGGAATCGAAACCAGGTCATTCCTACCAAATGGTTTCGTCTATATCGACTGAGCTACGGAGCCTCTTATATACTTTCAGTCTCTGCATTTTGCCGTATCAATGGCCGGTGTAAATAACGAAATTATGGATGGCATTTTAGTTTTCTATTTTTTTCGGGATTTGTTATTGAGTTCGATCTGGCGTGCTGATATCTTCTTTCAGAGACGTTGTCTACTAATTAACTTGCAATGATTCGATTGGTCGTTTCGTATGGCTCTTTTGAGGATGTTATTGAATTGAGGCTTCCTCGAGCTGGGGCATCATCTCATTCATTCATTCATTCAAGAGAGAGAGAGAGAGACAGACAGACAGAGAGAGAGAGAGAGAGAGAGAGAGAGAGAGAGAGAGAGAGAGAGAAAAGAAAAAAAAACAGCATGAAATGGAACACGTGGAGCTCGTTGCTAATCGATGTTAACCTACCTGGTGCATTGCACTAGCACAGAAAGGTGAACGGGATCGTGCAAATTCGGCATGGAAACAACGGCTGCTAAGATGTGAATCGGACTCACAAAGAACGTAAAACCATTTTTCACTAGGTGTGTTTCTTAGTAATCTAAACTATCTTTGATAGAACTTGTTCCGTTTGACTCGCCATCTCATCATTAATAGACAGAACTATTTGCAACTTAATGGAATAAAGGAAACGTTCATTTATAACCACGTGACATACGTCCATTATTTTATACCGTTGATAAATGTGCACTTTAAAATTGCTTAATCATTCCTCCAAACGACATCAAAACAACGGAGATATACACTTACAAATAATGGGCGAAAAAAAAAAAAAGAAAAATAAAGTAAAATAAAACGTATAGTCACAAGAAATGCGCTGTTTTAATTCCAAACTTAATAGTTCAGCAGCAACAAATTCCCATTGTAAGATTTCTGATTGCTGTAATACAGAAGTTTAAAATTGAAATGTTAAGTAATATTTTTCCCCACGATCGATGAGATAATTCTCAGTTTGTTTGATTAATCTGATCGAGATGTGACTGTTCTACTTACGTTGAAGTTAACTGGTTGGTTTTTCGGAATTTGAATTGTAAATTGTGTTGTCAAAATTTTATTATCAGAATCATCTCGTTTGCTTCGACAGTGCAATCCGTCTCCACTATTTCAGTAAAGAAATTAGCGAAAGAACCAGTACATCAGGATTCCTAGTCCTTAACTTACGTTCAAAGACATGGTTTGTTTCTTAGTCATCTTACTTCAAATTCGCATCACTGAATTTTAAACTACAATTGAGTCCGGGAAGTTATTTGGACCTGATATTTTTACATCTTGCGTCTTATCTGATTTTTGACTTATATCATGAGATATAGAGATATTCATCCCCCCCTCTCTTTTTTTCTTGATTTTTTCAATAAGTATTTCAAGCATTAAAAAATGCATCGTTTAGTATATGTCTGTTATTTGTCGTTTTTAAAATTTTATTCTAAAAAATATATTAACACATTTTCTTAAAATTTAAAAATTCTAAGAAAGAATATAAATTATATTCTTCTTTGTATTCATATAATTGAATGCTACTAAATGAAAGGCTCTATTGAGGACTAATGTCTTTAAAAAAGGTTATAATTGCGACTGAAAAATTTCCAGTGGAAATAATAACATAAAAAAGCTTGAACTAATAACCTACAGATTATAAATAGTACTTAATTCTTCCTCCAACTCAAATATCACCTTTCAAGTATTTTTTTATCTTCAGCAGTGTCTATTCATAAGTGATGTAAAAGAAATTCTTTAATGATGTTATTAAAGAAGACTCAGATTTATTGATTATATTTACATTTATGCTCAGTTGCTGAGCTAGTTCTACGAGAGCCAATTAAATATATCCCGAATAGAATTTTTATAGAGAAATTAAAAGTACATACAAGTTACTTTGAATTATCTTCTACAAAGCACGATCCTTCTGAATGTTATGCATCGATTTGTCTCAGCTCGCTGCTTCTGTGATAGGTCGTATAATATTAGTTTATATCGTCACCGTCTTGAAATGGTTTTCACTTTAGGATGCGTTTCAGCCTAGGTAATAGGAATAAATCTCAGGGCTACAAATTCCTTGACTAAGACATTGCTGAACCACGAAATACTATGCTCGGCTAAGAATTTCTGGAGACGCAGGGTCTCTGGCATGAACTATTGTCGTAGTGTAGAAATCAGGTATCAGAAGATATTTGCAGGGTGGGGGATGCTGAAACAATCTCACGTCACAAAGAAGTCAGTATTTTCAGCGGAAAATTTAAAATATTTTAAGACTAGAAATGGATTAGGAATGAAATCCTAAAAATCATTTTGAAAATAGGGAAAAATACTGAATACGAATAGAATGTGATATTTTATGGTAACAAAACATGTAAGCAGACTATTTATAAATGATTAAAGTTACAAAAATAGAAATATATTTATCTGAAAATAATAAAGGTAAAATGTCATATTATAGATGTGATAATACTTCATTTATCTAAAAACATTTATTAAAAAGAAAACGAAAGAAATGCCTAAAGTAGTGTGCCGCCTTGTGACAATTGGAAGGGGGGAATTCAGAACCTCTCTTTCTCCCCAAAAGACGGTGACCATTGAAGGATAGTCTCCTTACAGTTTTGTTCTGAAGGTTTATAGGTTTGGGTGATCTTTTTTTTTCCCCTGAATGATTCTTGTTTCGGTTAGGAACTAATTTCCTAAATAATAATACTAATAAAAGCTTTTAGAAAAGAGCCTTTTAGTTCTTTTCTTCTACAACAACAACACATGCATATATGTGCATCGTGTAAATTGGTTTAGTTTCTAAAAATAATTTCACATCGATATTCGGAACTACTAAGATTTACGTTTCGAAAGTATTGAAATTATAATTCACCTACAGTTTAAAAGAATATTTCAATATTTGAACAGTGCAGTCTAAGAGTTATGGTTTCATCTCAGGTATGATTTATCTGTCTGTTGTTATATTTTTTAAATACATATTTTCGTTTCATTTCAAGGCAGCGACACGCACACAGTGTAACGGGCGGAAGACTTTTCAACTGGGTAAAGAGCTTCGCAGGTGAAAATGAAATAGAAACTTGAGGGAATGTTTTTAAAACCAATTTTCTTATAATGGGCAATTCTTTCAGCCAGATGGGCAAAATAATGTACATTTTGTTGCTGCCGTGATTTTTAAATTCCCAGATGACGTACGATAGGAAAAATGGCTTTGAGATTCCTATGAGAAATATGATAATTAAAGATCTCTTTAAAGGCCTCAAGGAATATAAACAGTCCCATTAATGTTCTCGCTAGCGCAACATATAATAACTTTAATGATAGCACAAAATCTTTCATACCTTAGCTATAAAGCAATTCACATCACATGAGTTTAATAATATTAACAATTCTAGGTTCGTTTACCTGACCTTACTAATGCAGAGATTCTTTACATATCTCCCTAATTAGCAAGTCTACTGTATCTTGGTATGTTGTTGCAGCAAGCGAGCTTTGAAGACAGCGTAAAACATTTTTATGCATGTCTAAGTTTTACTTCCTTGTCACATTCAATTTTCTGTTACTGTTTGGCAATTTGCCATGAATATGAGAGCAAGAAGAAAAATGTGTCTAATGGAATATGTAACTAGATTAAACTTACCCACTATCTCAGTGCAAGTATTGAATTAAAAACCTCTACTATAATAAAATTGCAACCTTAATTATAATTAAAGTTTTTACTAAAAATATCTCTCGGCCGGCTTAATCCAAAATATTTTTGAGAGATAATTTTATGATTTAGTTTGTCCATCGCGCTTTGCACAAAAGAGAAAGAGCCTTTTTGCTATACGGTTAGTGTGCATAAACAGTGTACCGAAATGTAGAGGCATATTTATTTTAAATCGGTCAAAAAAAAAAAAATCGGTAAACATGACCTGCAACAGACAATGGCAAACTTCGCTACTAAATAATTATCTTCATCATTATGATCCAATTTATTTAATTACAGAAATTAAATAAATTATCTAAGTTAGTTAGCTGTTATACGATTTTCATGGTGAGGTGGAAAGATCTCCACCCTGTTTATCAGAGGCCTGAAGTAACCTGGAGAAGTTGCCATGTTTGGTTTCCTAGATTATCTCCCCCTCCCAAGCCCAACCCACTACACTAAACGTACCATATGTCAACTGTCTTTCGTGGATAGAATTCACATAAAACTTCATTATTCATTTATTAAATTACACATGCAATAAAATTTATGCGCTGCAACAATAATTTTACAAGAAGTGCATACTCCATACTTGAAACAATGCTACCTTTCAGATGTATTAGTATTATACAAGAACTTTTTTTTTCCGTCTTTCTTTTTTTTTTTTTAATCCATATAATCCTTGATCTAGTCACAGGAATCAAGGATTAGATTTCTTTTTTTCTTTTTTAGTGACTCTCTACCCACGAAAGGTTTTGTAAATCTGTAGGTGGGCTAAGGATTATTATTATTATTATTATTATTATTTTTTTGGTATTTTTTGCATAGTCCGGAAACCCTGCTCTAAAAACCACACTTTTTCAAGCCATTTAAAATATCCAATAGAGCAGAGCGGTAGCCTCACACCGCGCGATGAATTTCATTTCTCAACGAAAGAATCACAAACATCTTTAACCATTGCGGAGTCAGACGAACAGGCCGGATAAACTCAAATCATATTCTTAATCAGCGCAATTAAGCAAAGTAGAAATTTTAATTCCTAGAAAGATCCCGAATACTATTTGAAATTAACTTGTAATGAGGATAGTCGTCTTCCACGATTATCATCACTTCACTGGTAAAGAATATTTATTAATGGGATTCATTTACGCTCCAATTTGTAAAATTTCGTCGTGTTCTGAAGTACGTGATTATGTGTGTGTGTGTGGGTGGGGGGGAGCTGTTATTTACCTGCATTCTAGTGGAATTTTTATGAGGTAAGATGAATGAGTTCGAAAATTAGCACAGCTATTTGAGATAGATTCATGATACCTTTCAGTGCCTTTTAAATGGCGATATGGAATGAAAATATAGTTATTGACACAAATTGAAACAGATCTTTCTGATTAACTGCCTGATGAGTAGACAATTCCTCGGATTACTGTTAGTTATAAAGGCGTTCTAATAATAAGAATAAAAGACTAAAAACTCACGTCTTGTATTATTCTTGTTAATAAGACTACGTACGGTATTACACGTTTAAAACAAATTATAAAGGCGTTGTTTTATAATTGTACGTGCGTATTAATCTTACAGCAGTGAAAGAATTAACAGAGGATGAAAATGTCTGTTAATGCTTCTGTTGGTGTGCGATCCAGCGTGCATCATTATAAAGGCAGTTCATTAAATTTTTTTCCCAGTGAGCCTTTTCTAATGAACTTTAAAGGATATTCGTTTAAACTTCTCCCATTTTGAATGAATGAATATAATTGACGGGGAGTTACTTTTGACTGTTGATCCTTGCTAGACGGGTTTGTCACGTGCAAGTCGTTTTGGGTTAGCATGCGTTTACTACCGTTGTGCATGTACTAAAGGGTTGGCACCGTCTGTTGATGACAGTTTTGCAGTAATGGGGGCTTGTGTCGCTGCGTGCACAGTATCTTCCTTCCAGGTGGCTGGATTAGTGGGTGCCTCCCTTAACATGCCATAAGGCACTGTGTTCAGATACTGTCAGTCTTACCGCCCACTGGTGGACACCTTTATTCGGGTCACTTGTGATCGATGTGTGCAGCTTGCTTCCCACTTCGATGGATAGCGACATCAAGAAGAAAACGGTTGCGATATTCGAGAGAAATGGAGTATTTCCAGGGGTTATCTGCAATGTACGACTTCTCCTATCTGGTTTGGGGAGTAATGACCTTTGTGTTTAAGGGAGAAGTAGAGATAATGAAGAGCTCAAGCTGGAAGCGTGTAGATGCGAAAGTTTCATTCATTTAATACGTACAACAAGTACGTATTAAACAAGTTTGTTATTTATAATTATACTGCAAATAAGGCAACGAGGCAAGCGCGTTAGGTCCGATAATTGTATGTGTTCTATCGATTTAGTTTTTTACTGGGATAAAACCCCAGTTTCCTTGAACAAAAACCCTGTCATCCTCGTATGAAAACTGGTTCAGTTGAAAAGTCTCCTTTTAGAACATTCCTCGCATTCTGATCGAAGTCCACCATGTGTCTTCACTCCCTTATGCATAATCTAAACGGAGGAAGGAGAATTGGTGATCCCTTACCATTTTTATAAGTTTGAATACCCCCCCCCCCCGTGGCATGATTCAGCTCGTTTTGAAACATTTCTTTCTTTTCTCATAATTGTATATTTATTTCATTTCTTTTTAATAGTCGCACAAAAATCGCATGAGTTAGTTGTGTGACCTTCATAAATTTAAGTGTTTTCTCTTTTATGCATTACGTGTGATATGGGAAACCTGAAAGAGCCTCAGCAGCTCAGTCGGTTTTGACGATACCCTATTGCTGAAAGGAGTTCGGTTCTTGTCTAGGACGTGGAGAACATTTATCGAGAGACTTTTCAACTGAAGGTAAGTTAGCTGGTCTCAATACAGAGGTAACATGGATTTCCCCTTCAAAACTCGGATTTCCTCTAGCAACCAGGCAAATCGCCCAGGAAAACACAGGCAATTTGCAGTTTAAAATTAAATTATAATCAGTTTATTATATTGGTTTCATAAGATTCTGCATTCCCTACCCGTACAGGCTTCATAACCGTTATATTATCATACGCTAAATAAAATAACTAAATATGCAACACGAACGCTCTCGTCAGGCAGTCAGTAGAACGGCTAGCTGGTGAAAACATACAGTTAACAGACGTACTATCTCTCGCTTCATGATCTTATCCTGGATTTTAATTCTAAACAACCAAATAGCCGATCTATAACATGTGTCTGGGGAGTGACGGCAATCCACTTTTTTCAGTACATCCTATTTTTAGGTTTTCTTTGATTCACTGTTGTTATTTCTGACTACGTGGTGAATCGTCTAACACTGGTGGTGATGTTAATGTTATTTACTCTTTAAGCAAACAAACAAAAACTAGATACGAGAAATATCTATACAGATATTTATCGTACGTATTTGCATAAACATACGCACTCACCGAATCAAAATTTTCCCTTTTTGTAATACCTATCAAGTACCGTGAAATTGTTCCCGTATCTTTTCATTTGAAGGATGATTATTTAGTCTTATACGTAGTGGACTTTTTTTTCCAGTTTTTTTTTTTTTGTGGGGGGGGGGAGGTGGGACTTTTTGAACAGGTGGTGGGACACACCTCAAAGCAGTCAAATAGGCCAGTAAATCCTTGAAACAGTCACTTCATTCATAGCTTGCAGTCTTTCGAAGAACCAGACGTTCTTCGAAAAGTGTTGGTTTAATTGCTATCATAGTACGAGAAGATGCAATCTAAACAGCCAATCAGTCTTAACATCTTACTAACGCCGGGTTAAATACTTGAGAGTTTATGCTAAATAGTTTAATCTAATTTCTCTTGATTGAATATTCGATAGAAAAAAAATTATAAGTAAGATTATTGATACGTTGTGTTATTCAAAACACGACTATCTTGGGTTATATTTAATATGCAGCCTCGGTACGTAAAGGTTCTACATGATGAACGAGAAAGAAAAGTTGCTGGAATGTTATTCTGAAAGCACCTTCGTGTGTTATTTTTCATAAAAAAACGCTTAAAGATTTTCCCCTTCTTAATTTCTCACATATTTTCTTACGCTAATGGCATAAAAAATCCTGAATAGAATTAAAGTTCATTTTAGCTATAATTTAATAAAACCATTTATAAAAGCGCCATACTTGGAGTGGCACTCGCTAGGCAGACCGATCTTTCAAGAGCAATTAGCTTCGATGCCGTCAAAACAAAACACAGAAAAAATCTTGCTGCACTTTACTGGTTCGATGGGAGTGTGCTTACACTGCTCCATCACTGTTTGAATGTCTGCCGTACGTCTTCATAAATATTTCACGATAACCCACTCTTGGGGGCTTTTCTTATTTTCGTGACTTTTGATCATTTCTTTTAACCCGACTTGGTTTTTATACGATTTCTACTGGGCGAGCATCCAAACTGTTCTCCAGAAAGCTATCAAAGTGTCAAATACGTTGTAAAGAAGTTCGCCTTGAACTTTCCATGCAGTCTGTGAAATGGTTCACTTTGAATAAATAAACGAATTTACTGATTTATTGATAACGTACTTTGCTGGGAGACACTTCGCATTTTCAGGGCGCGCGCGCACACACACACACACAGACAGAGGACAGAGAAAGATCCTCCCAGACATCTTATCGCAGGATGATATCAGCAAAAGAGGAAATATTTGAGATAAAGTGTGATTGGTCGTGATACTTTGTGTTTTATATTGTTTCGCTCGAATACCTTTTTTATCTGTTTCTTTAATACGGCTCACTGATTTTCGTTTGTTTTATCTTTTCTGAAGTTTTCGGAAATGTTATGATAATATCTTGCCACCGTTGATTCATTTTCTATGAATAGAGACGAATAGAATTTTCCCACACCACCATTCTAATGTTAGTATTAGCATTTGTATAATCCGCCGCTGAAGCAATTGCTAAATATCGGTATCAAAATGCTAACGGAATTCTAAAGCTGCCAATTTTTATAGGCTAACAGCCTCTCTTTTCTGTACAACTAAGGGAGTCTCATTAAATGAACACTTATAAATCCTTCACTACATTTAAGGAACCTAGTATGTAATTCTACAATGTTTCAACAGTTTATTCAAAATTTGAGGTTTCTAATATGCGCTGTTCTTGAGAAAATGTTAAAATATATTTAACAGAGTGAGTCAACTTCACTTAAGTCCTTCCCTTACACTAGATATCACTGTCTCCTGTGCAACCCTCCCCCCTTTCCCTAAGAATATTAATATCCCTTCATAGTTGCCATTCTATAAAACCTGTCTGTGAAGTTAGAACCAGTGGCCTTATATTGTCAAGAAACTTGTCTTCCTATAAACTTAATTTTAGTAATTAAAGGAGACGGTTAATCATATCGCCACAATTCTCTGTACCTGTGAAGTTGAGTGTTCTCTGGCCAGTTTGTCTTCTTTACAGGTAAATAAAACTTGTTTCCGTATGTGGAGGAGCTTATAATATCCATATGATTTTGGTTATTTCTCCTTCAGTTGAAAACTAAATTCCGCCCAGAAGAGAATTCGAATCCAGATCTTGTCATTTAAAACTGGCTGCGTACGGACGTTTTGTTATTTTATACTAGAATAATTCCACGGGATTCTTTCATTGATTTGCAGTCAATAAAAGAACCATTTGTCGCTCTTATTTTTAGTTTATTTTTATGTGGATTCCACTCACGAAAGTTGAAAATCTACAATGCATTAGAACTGTAAGTGGGTTGAGGATTAAATAATGAATCTGCACTCCCTACGAAACATAAACTTTTCAAGCCACTTCAGATCTCCACTGAGCAGGGTAATAGTCTCTCTCGTCAGGCATTGATTCCATCACCTTTACAAACATCCATGCTACAGTGGAATTCGAGCCTACGGCTTGTCGGTTGAGAGAGTGAAGACTGTACTCGGCAAACCAGGTTAGTAATTATTGCGCTGGTTAGAAAATTTTATCCGCCATTGTTTTGAATTTATTCGTACCAAATAATAAGTATATCCCCAAAAGATTTGTTTGAATTGTTAATTTTTAATTGCTACTTCTAAGACCACTGAAATAGAATATTTAAATTGGCAGTCCTTGTTATTATTAACCACCCTTCTCGCATCGTCAGGAAATTTTGACATTAAACATTCCTAGATCGATATAATTAATAAACGCAGATAGGACGAGATGAATACGTCTCCACTTTATATACCAATTGAAGAAACTTCAAACCTATGGAGGATTTTATTTTTGAATTATTTTTCCCTTCCAAATATCCTTCTCCCCCCCCTTTTTTTTTTTTTTTTTTTTAAGCCTGTTTTCTCTTAGTGCTTCATAAACGATCGGATAAATAGTTTAAAACTAACCTTCTTTTTCATATCACCAGTTTGGAACATTAATGTAATTCGTATTTGCTCATCAAAGATAGTGCATCGGTGCCGCAGTTAGATCTAGTCATGTAATTATTAGAGCGTAAGCTGCAACGCTACCGAACAGCAGACGACATTTGTGCTATGAAATGTGAAACAACCGACTAGTGATCCGAGCAAATCGCTAAGGTAAATAGCAAATGTCATGAACATCGAAAGTACGAAAGTATATTTTAATCGCACTTTTGTCTTATGTACACAGACAAACGCACGACTCCGCACACACACGAGTGTATCTATTCACGATATATGTTTTTTTTTGTTTGTTTTTTGAGATATTTTGAAAATAACTATGTTAAGTTTAGTTTGCTATATACTTTCATTACATTATGGCCGTTAATCAGTCAAGTTCTCAGCTGTAGGGCTATGTTATTCGGGCGATTGTTTATCTTGTGGTCTTATCTCTAGTCACCACTGAGATATTTAGGAGAGAATAAAAAAATATACAAAAAAGATGGTGAACGCACCTGAGTTTCGCTGCAACTGCTACTCTTTCGGTTCCCATGGTAATGCTCAAGCGCAGAAGTCGTCTTGCTAACGATTGGATAGTGAACATCATCGAAATCTTCTTTCCTTTCCACGTGTTGTTCCCGCCACTCTCAGTACAACACAAGGCAGACTTGTACCAACATGCAAGACGCTAAGAATTTATCGCATCCAAATCGCAGCTACTACAGAGTATAGCTATTTGCAAAATAAGCTCGCCTTTCAAGGAGACAGACGGCTAGAATAATCTGCGGAATCTTTTGCTAGCACTCCAAAGGGGGAAATAGTGGAATAAACTTCCAGTCTCTTCGAATCTCTTCCTCTTCTATTACTGCACTTCTGATCATTATGAAGCTGCCACAGGTGGTAAGTTTTAACGCTCGCTTCACTCGGCATGCTCTGTTATTCTAACTTTATAGATCACTCTATCGTGATTCGGTTGCGTTGCATGCGATGCTTATATGTATCTACAGAAAACTGGCTACCCTTATTTGCTTAGTACCGATCTTGAGCGCTGGCTTACTGAGAGAAGGGCAGTTTGTTTACTTTTTCAGCTCATTCTAAATGATTTTCGATTCCGTGGATTTCTACCACGAAACTGTTTCGCGGTAGAAAACCGCGAAATCGTTTTCTGAAGCGTAGTAAATTATACGCATGGTTAGAGAGCTGTTTTAATGTAGAAAAATGTGAACTGTTAAAATAAATTCGGAATAGTATATGCAACGAGGAAAAAAATTAAACCGTAATCCAAAGAATTTCGAAAGATGTTATTTATTTTCGATAGTGGTGGCGTGCACATCAAATGTTCTGGTTCATTATTCGGCGTTAAACGTTCTATGATACAAGTGTCGTTGAACCATACGAAAGGATAAATAGATCGAAGTCGAAAAACTCGGAAAACAGCAATGGATAAGTACCATTGTCATTTTCAGTTGGCAGTTGTACTTAAAGAAATGCCATTTTCGCAATTCTTTAAGTACTTGTAGTACTTAAAGAAATGTCTTCCAAGAAATCAATTTTAGAATTCCTTTAGACTTAATGTTCTATGTTAGCTCTGCAGTCATTCTGATAGATTGAGTGCTTCATAAAACAGACACAGAAATAAACGAAAGTTGGTCTTGGAAAAGAAAATAATGCACTGAAATTCCCTACATAAAAGCCAGTTCGCATTGCGAAGAACCTTCCACAAATTTGACCTCTTTAAGTCACGGTGCACTCAATTAACCCTTCCCTGTCACGTGAATGCAGGAAAATGTTATTTGAATTTTTTCTGTATTTGAATGACCAGATCTTCTTTGTAAATAGTTGTGCCTAATACAATGCATGTGATAATAAATCACAAAATCTTCATGTTTTGTTGCGATAGTGAAGGGAAAAAAAAGGTAAAATCAATAAATGAAGTTCATTGTGAGAGTTGAAAATACGTGCGATAACCTACAGCAACAGGGTTTAGAAGCAGTCTGGAGAGAGAGAGAGAGTATAATGATTGTCTGACGAAGCATGGTTGAACTTGTTAGTATTGTTGTTAAGTAGGTATGTAAAGGATAAATAAAGAAAAAAAGAAATGAAAACGGATGTTTGCAGATAGAGAAGATGAGCAGTACGTGCGAATATACACAATCCATTTTATGCGGTAAGTGGTTATTCTCGTGTTACGCGTTTAAACTTGGCTGCAGTAGTAATTACTCAATATATGGTTCACCTGCTGATCTTTGTTTTTTAGTATTGAGTTAGTTGTTTGTTTTGGCTGCGGGGTTGGTTTACCTTCTCACGGACGCAAAACCGACTTCTAACATACTTAGTAGTTGTAGAAAGTTTATCTGCTTGGTTGGAAATTAAATTCAACTTGCAAAAATGATATTCTTGTTAAATAATTTATCCAAGTGTAAGCCAACAAATCTTCACGACTAGTCGTGAAGATACTCATCGTTTCAATAAGTATCTTCTTATTCTTTCAATGACTTTTTTATATAATATAGGATTTTTTTAATTTCACGAAATTCCTCTTTTTATTTTGTCGTACGCTGTACATACCTCTTTTAGATTTTATTAAGTACATGTGTCATATGAACGCTATCTATTTTGTTGCAACTAATAGTCATATTCTAATGTGTATTTAAGCTCCTAACGTGCTATACATTTTCAGGAAAAAGTGTAGCACTGTCACTAGAACAACAGTTTGCTTTCTGGTAATCACTTAAATTGAATCATCTGACATCAGTTTTTGACGATATACAAACGAGTCTATTGCTCATTCGTTCAGTACACCCACAGTATATTCCTCTCTTCGATCTTGAAACCATCACGAAGCTTGAAGTACTTAACCTCAACAGTTGACTGGCTTAAATCAAATATTCAATATGGAGAGCATATGTTCGTCAGTGAGTTCTTATTGTTTAAATACGTTTTTTATATGATAAAGGATTTTTAATTTCGTGAAGTGTTCCTCTTTTTATTTTGTCATACGATGTACATATATCTGTTCAATATTCTCGATACGTTCATGCGTCATATGAACGTTATATTTTTTGATTAATAGTTATGGATTTTGTATTTAAGCTTCTGACGCTGTACATTTTCACGAAAAAAATAGCAGTTTTAGAACCAACGAGCAAGTCAGTCCTAAATGAATCCCAGAAGGAATGCTATCTTTCTTGTAAAACTTTCTTAGCGACAAATTTTTTTTTTTTTTTTAGATATTATATTGCGAACTAAATGCAGTCTCTGTAGAGTTGTCTTCTTTCTGACGTTGCAATAAAACATATTGTTTAGAATTGTTTATCACCATCCTTTTGAATCCTAAGAGAATTTATGACACTATTTACTACTCTTTTCTTTATTGCTGACTTATTTCCCCCCCACCCCACATGATGCTGTCACTTGAGGATTCTTGATGCATTTACTTCGGTGTTTGTTTCAATGACCATTCTTCATTGATACTACTTTGTCGTCACGTTTTATTTTCACGTTAATACCCTCACTGTTTACGTGCTATTTTATTTGCACAGGGTGTACTGGGCTTTTATTTTTGAAAAGGTCGTAATATCGCATTAAAATGAGATGTATATATAATATCTCATTTTAATATATTATGTTTCATTTATTGCTTTCAGGACTTTTATTATGAACAAAACAATTTTTATCATGAAGGAAACAATCGCTATCAGCTTTCTCTCGGGAAATTGCCACTCGTATATTACTTTGTCCATTAATATGATTCTTTTGGCCTGCTGAGACACCGTGACAGATGTGCAATCCACACGTTGCTGTCTCAAGCTACAGCGCGTCACAAACCTTCAGTTTTTGCAAGAGTGACTGATGACCATTGTTTGATCTATAAAGATAAGCCCATGTGAAATAGTTGGCAACTCTAACTGGCTGTCTTCTTTTGCAATGGTTCAAACAAAATTAAGAACAGTAGACCTTATGTCTTCAGAATCCAAGATTTCGATGCCCAGGTAGCCTCTTGCTAACTCGGTCCTGGGTGTTGTGTAACATGACGATAATTAATAAGAAGGCTTGTATAGGTGATAATCATTCTTGTCACCAGAAACGTAAAAACGTTTCTAGTGACAGGTAGAAAATCTAGAAAATCTAGGACTTTTAAGAAAACTAGAAAACTTTTGCTATTTTTTAAGCTAAATCTGCAGAACACACACGCGTACATACAAATAAAACTAGTTAGGATTAGGAACATCGGCCATACTCATCTGGCACGATCGCTAGAATGCAACTCAACACAGTTGAGTTGCATTCTAGTGATGGTAGATGATGGTGATCATCGACCATCGATTTTCAAATTTTCACTTTAACTAAAACTGAGTGTTACTTTCTTCCTTTTATAAAGTCGTTTGTAGATTGAATTTATTTTTATTTTTTTATACAATGTAAAGTTTTTATTTTTAATTTTTCCCCTTTCCCGGGTTAAACAATCAAGTAACAATTCCAGTACTGTTGGATATAATCATATCGAAGAGATTTATAACAAAATTGAATGGAGCGAAAATGATTTTACAGAATACTCTGCAGTTGCACATTTAATATGGATTCATCCTGTAGACATTCTTTTTTTATACAACGTTTCTTAGTTGCGAGTTTTTAATGTTGTTCCTACTGCTAGGATTGAATATTGCGCAGAAGCAACTGAGTTCCTGAAGCGAGTGTAATTATATCTGTCATCTGCGTCTGTTCTTCAGGTGGTTTTTCTGTTTTGCGTTGTTAAAAACGTATGTGACCTGTTCACCTGTGTTTAATAATAATAAAAAATTTTAAAAAAAAATTTATAAATGCCCATTACTTTCTAGGCGGGATTCATACATCAGGTGCCTTGGGGGGGGGATCAGGCCTTTCCAACTAAAGCATTCTTGACGTTGTTCAGACTGTACTCTGAACGGCACTCCATGTTGGTGCCCATTTTCTATGACGATTAAGTGTCAACTCTGATGTGTGCTTTTATCTATTTCATACTTTCATTCTTTTTTTAAAAACAAAACAAAACGAAAACATAACAAATGCGAATCGTTGCATATTTCAGTTAAAATACTTATATGGTAAACAAGCTACGATGAATGTTGCCATCTACATGTTTGATCTCATGGCGTTTCAAAATGTCTGAAAGTTTGAACTACATGGACATGCCTTTAACTTCATTTTCTTTTCTTTTTTATACCATTTAGAAGAACAAGAAGTTGTAGATATGTGTTTGTGTGTACCTCATTCACTTTAAATATTAAAAACAGGTGCGCTCCTCCTTTGAAAAACTTCGTTGTAAGAAAAATCTGCCACAAGACGTATCTTTTGTATTAGATGGCTTCAATATATCAAACTGCCATGCATTTTTTGTGTGCTCGTTTGTTTCCCGGCATGGCTAAAGAAAGCGGAAGCACTAGAGAAGTATATAACCGGAGCTCTTTATTTATCCATGCGATGTGAAGTTCTCTTGGTTGGAATAAAGTAGCATGTGTAAACATAAAACTTTCCAGCGGCATTTCTTTCTAGTTTAGAAAGTGGAATATTTGTGTTATTCTTTTTCTTTTCTTTCTTTTTTTTTTTTTAATCTTTTATTCTGAAAAAAGCGATACTGGAAACTGTTGAGAGCTGTGTATTTTATTTTTTCCATCACATTATTTGCTTCGTTTTTATGTACTCTGATCATTAAAATATTCAGTGGGGAATACAGAATATTGTAGTTTCTACAATATTCTGCAAAGCTAAATTTCTAGTACATTTTAATAGCACGAAATTACTTTTTTTTTTTTTTTTTTTTGTTAAATCGGAAATGGCTGAATCCTCTTTTGATTAGTGGGTGGGTAAATGTTCATTCCCAGAAAGAATTTCCATTTCTTCGAGGACGCCCATAATTTCCAAATATAAAAGTCACAATTTCTTTGCGTATTCGTCAGTGTTTTATTGTACATGTAATTAATTTAGTAAGCACAGAAGTGAGTAAAATAAATTACGTGTTGAGCATAACTTTTTCATGTTCAAATGAACTGTAATGTAACTGACCTCGGAGATTTGGGACACTCTTCGTAATTGGATTCCAAAATTTTACTCCGTTAGGTATTTCTTTTTTTTAAATTGGAAATGGCTGAATTCTCTTCTGATTTGTGGATACATAAATGCTAACCACTCGGCCAGCCAGTCTGGCCGAGTGGTTAGCATTTATGAGTCTTTGGCTCCCTGGAGGTGACAAATAATAATAATAATAATAATAAATCGTTATTCCTAGAAAGAATTTCCAATTCTTGAGAACGCGCTCAGGTCCAAATAAAAAAAAAAAAAAAAGTCAAATTTTCCTTGCGTATCGGTGTTTTATTGGTCAGATAATTAATTTAATAAGTACAGGGTGAGTAAAATAAATTAATATGGTCCTTTTAAAATTCCATCCTATTGGGTCTTTTAGTCAAAGAAGTGGTTTTCTTGTTAATAAGATTACGTACAGTATTTAATTAGTCAAAGCCTCGCCATAAAATAAGAAAATCAGATATTTATTTTCATATAAAGGGGCCGTGTTTTCTAACATCCTTTTAATTTATCTTCATATTTTTATTTGATTGTTTATAACTTTATGGTGAGAAGAAACAAATCTCATAAGGAGTGATGTTTCCAGAGATTCTTGAACCACTGGAAAGATGTTTTACCTGTACACTGTGCAATGCTATGGAGAAGCATGCATTCCAGGGAACTACATTTCTCATATTTTGTTGGTCGCCCCTGATGACAACTATCGAAAAGTCTGTCAAGATTTTTAACATATTAGCATTTATATATTATTACCATATTTGAAAATAATTAAAAAAATTTTTATCCATGACATCTAATTTTTTTTCATTTTGAACGGAAATAATGAAGAAGAAAAGTCTGTGTGTGTGTGTGTGTGTGTGTGTGTGTGTGTGTGTGTGTGTGTGTGTGTGTGTGTGTGTGTGTGTGTGTGTGTGTACACACGCGTATCCAGTATAAATTCAAACATGTATTTCTAGCCTAATTCATTCCCATCTAATTACATTTAAACTATTTTTAAGCGTAAATGTCTTCTTATATACAAGCGAAAGACTGGGTAATCTTAGAGATGAACATTATTTGACTTGTTACGCCCATCTGCGATCAACCATTTAATCCTTCAGGCATAAAGTAATATATATTCATGACAACAGCTATTAGAGCGATTCGTTTTCCGTCCTGTACTCCGACGGATTCTGATTTTATCATGTTACTTCTAGCAGCCAGCTTGTGAATGTGATATCCATTAGCGCAACAGGAAAGGATCAATTGGACTCAGCGATTAACTAAACTAAACAAAGTTATCATTTAGTAGACGAAGCTGGTTATTATAGCACGATTATAATCGTAACTCACTTTCATATAGATCATGTTATTATTCCACGACTATAATCGCAATGTAAGCTAGAATATTGTATTATGTGGAGTGTGCTGCAATTAGAACTGAACGTGATAGTGTTGTCTATACAATATTTGCGTAAATAAGATTCTCTTGTATGGTGTTTATAGAGAATTATTTTAATGTAATTGCTCAGAGAATTTTGAAACGTTTTAAATTTAATTTGAGTTTATTTTTTTTTTTTTACTCGAATGATCATAAAATGCAAAAATCATTTGTTCGTTATTTTATATATTTTTAAATCAATTTATACTTTTTTTTGTATTTTTATTACTTTTTACATAATCTATAAACTCTGCTCTAGAAACAAAACACTGAACTTTTTCAAGCCTGCAGTAAGCAGAATTGTAGTCTCACACCGGGCAATGGAATTGCTAAACGAATAGCGTAAAAAATTGAGTTCTTCAACTTGTCAGCATGACAGTGCGATCACATATTAAACAAGGGTTTGAAGATGTGTCATGAGCCTTTACAATAGCTGCCTCTGTTTATGAAAGCTCGTAAAAGAATGAGATTCCCCTTACTAGGTGGTCATTTTCCCTCCGCCAATAATTCCTGCCGGAATTATTTTGGTAAGTAATATCTATGTTTAATGAAAAAGTTCCTTGTACATTTGGTAAAAGTATTATTAATCTTTTCATTATTTCTATTTTCAATTTTATTTCCTCTCTCTAGTTCCCCCCCCCCCCTTCTGATTTATATGGCAGTCCTGGAAATTTTATTGCAGTTTGGTTGCATTTTAGCGTCATATTTTGTATCCTATTTTGTCCTCTCTCTCTCTCTCTCTCCTCGAATATTTTATTTCATGTTATTATGCTTTTTTTGAAAATAATTTCTTCTGTACTCTGACGTCGTTTTTGGAATTGCCTAATGGATAACTTTATCCGATGTTGAAATTAATATTAGATGTTATTTCTTGACATTTATTTCTGATAATCGATCTTGTTAAATCCTTTAAACTAATGGCAGGTACTTATTTTAAACTCATGCCTTTCAGTTTCTTCTGGAGATATTTTTATATGAAGACCGAAGGTGAATGCGTTAGTTTGCAAAATATAGCGGAATCTAAAAAAATAGTTGAAAAAGGTGTGGCTTGCAGCGCATTATAATTTTGATACCCTATACTTATTTCAAGTTGACCTGATTACTGATTATCACGATAGTTAGATTAAAAAGGACGAAGCAGCGAAAACATCTACCTAAAGGTCACTGTTACTGAACGAATAGAGCACAAAATATTTAACGCTAAACCAAGTTTAACAGTCAAAATGATTGGAGCTCGTCCAGAAAATTTCATGTTCAGACAGAAATATCGCGCTGAGTGGAATTAGTTGGGGTTAGAGTAAGTGACTGATGGGATCTATGCTTCATTGAATCCTAGCATTTAACGCTATTTTCCACGTCATTCTTAATACAATTTATAGATATTTAATTTTTCTAAGACTCTTTACAGAAAAATAAGTACATTGTAGTACTTCAGTCTCTTGGGAGATTGAAGCTAGCGCTAAAACAAAGGGATCCTTAATATTGTAGAGCTAATTTAATTTACTATACATGTTATATTATAATAGGTTTCCGTGTCAGTCAAAGAGTAGTTTTCTATATATTGATAACCGATAATGCTGTGATGAGGTATTTGTATGGAAGGCCGCTGTGACTGGTTATTATAAAGCTATTCTGTACGCGTTTTTGATGTTTAATTTATTCATTTGGGAATTGCGTTATTTGGAGAGTGGATAATTTCATAAGGCAACAGAGAGATCTAGCTGGCAAAGTTTCACAACGAAAAAAAAAATCTCTATATGCGCCTTAAAAAAAGGTTCGTACTTTAAATCCGAATAACAACAAATTTACACGAACGCTAAAATAGACGTAATTAAATCAAGTAACGTAAGTGAACTAAGTTTGCTAGTCTTTTAAATATGAGCAAATTTAGTGCAAAAGGTACTTCGCTATTTCTAAAAAGAAAAGTAAATATTCTCTTTAGAAATAGCGAAGAAAATTTTGCTATCATTCTGAGAAGTATTTTGAGTAACAAGTTAAATACAACTTGAAATGAAATTTGAGTTTCTTAAAAAATTATACCACAGCTATCTCTCCCTTCAACATTGTTTTCCACTGCATTTTTCTAACATCATATTTGTAGTTTGTTTGGCCTCTTCAGGGGATTTCAAGAGTATTTAACCCTTATTTATTCCTAACTAAATGTGCAATAGAACGCTACCTTTCGTAGCGGATTCACATAAAAAACAAGATACTGAGGGTCAAAAATTGCCATTTAATATACTATTAAGAAATAGTCCCGGGCATTAATTAAAGATAACCTTGACAACTAATGGCTAAAAAATAACAAAAAATCTCTTGGATCAAGCACTCAAGTTTTCATAAATGCCTGTTCGTAAGTGGAGTAAAAGAATGTGTGTTTAATAATGTTATTAAAGGAGACTTAAAATATAGCGATTGTTTTTAAGTTTTCTTTCGTACAAGTGTGGATCTCTAAGTTGGTATTATTAAAATGTGGTTTTTTTTTTCCTTGAAGAAGACATTGAGATGTGGAGATGACATTACAATTAAAATAAAGGTGAAATTGGACTGCAGAGGTGGATTAATATTCTTAATAAGATTCTAATTAAACATATTGAGAGAGAAATTACGACAAGGGAGATCTTGAGATTAAAGGATATTATCCTTCTTAGTGTGGAATTGTTAAAAACATGCGGAATGATTATGGTTTGTTTGGCAAATGACTTCAACGAAACCAACAGTTAGCGACTTCCTAATGAACTGTATGTCATAAGATGTCGAATCCCGTGGGTTGAGACGACGGATTACAGTTAATTAAAAGCGACTTTCTTTGTATTTAATAAGACTAGCGGATTCAGAAATTGAAATTTAATCGAAATGAAATAATTTCATCGTGTGTTTACTTTTTTACACATTCGTAAGCATTTTCCAGAATTCAGAAATAAAATGATAAATGTTCATGATATTGTAGTTGGCCATATTTTTGCTTCAGAACCTTCCACATCATCATTAGGTACATATTTTTTCGTGTTTCTTTTTCCTTTTTTTTTTTTGTTTTGCTTTCTTTTTTGTCCTTTTCTGTCTGTGTTTAGGAGGCTGTCTCAGTGATTAAATACCCCAAAATTTCAAAGGAAATAGGCGCAATAAAAAAAGTCTTAAATATAACGAAAATATTTTTAAGTGCATTTCAAGATAATTTGCATTCTTCTCCAAACTGGTTTTACTAAAAGCCACTCACACACGTGACATACCACTTAACTAGCAACGCAACTCTTTAAACTGCCCTCAGATAAATTGAAGACGCCTAGAGTGTTAAGTACTGCGAGTAATATAATTGGGTTACTTCTGCTGACTGCTGCTTACACCCAGACATAAATGCCCCACGCCATCTGTTGCATCTCTTCCGTGACGAGGTGTTACGATGACTTACGACGAAATTGCAACGCAAGAGAGGCTCTAATATGTGTAGATTAAGGGTCTGACATGCGACACACTCCGTGTCAGCTGAACCAAAGTGATTTCCCCAGCCTCTAATGGCCACCTTAATACATAATGGGTTTTTGCGACTAAAGCTTCAGACTACATATCCGAGACAGATTTCTTTGTCTGCATGAGACAAGACAGGACGTTTTACACCATTTGTCAGCAAAAGATGCTAGCATTTTGCGGTTATCTTTCAAACAGATTTCTCGACTTTTCTTAATAACCGATTTTTTTCAAGTGATATTATCAAAAATAAAGCGCTCTACCACAAAAAGTGAACAAATACTCATAATTTAAGACCACATATAATTTAGGAATCAGGTGTACCATTGCAACACTATTGGAGGAATTCGTATTTGCTACTTTATACGATCGTATGGAATTATTACTTATTTTTTCTCATTTTTTTAAGGAAGGGAGAAATAAAGAAATAATAAACTAGACCTTTTGGCGGACATTAACCTGCTAACACTCAGTTACTTCGTCAAGTTAAATAAAAAGCAACAGCCTGTTAGGAAAATCGCCTTCTATTCTCCCCCCCCCCCCATCCTCTCTGACTGTCGAATGCAAATAATTTGGCGTTCGGCATGAAATCTTCAAAGCCCTTAGTAATGGAAGGAAGAGCCATGCATAGGCTTATATTACCAGAGAAACGTGGAAGAACTTGTCGTCCCACTTGTGCTAGTCGCCTAAACGAATCTATCTTGCATTATATAGAGAACAATTTATTTTAATGACTCAGGTGTGGTATAACGTATTCGTGATATCCATGTTTATTAGCTGAGTAGTAAGATGTCCACCTCCATGTTTTCTGCTTCCGAGTTCAACTTATGCTTTTGAATTAAGTGGATGGAAAGAGAAAAATGAAAAAAAAAAAAGCTATTTAGCTACTGTGTCGCAAGACTAATTAATAACTAATGTATTGAGTATTTAAAAGCTTTCTCCTTATTTTGAACTCGTTCCAATTTGCTGTTCGTCTTACAAAACGACTTTCAACATTTATAATAGAGCAGTCTATTTTATGATTAATCTGTCAAATGGTGCTGTTATTTGGTAAGATGAAATAAGTACAGTCTCTCTCTCTCTCTCTCTCTCTCTCTCTCTCTCTCTCTCTCTCTCTCTCTCTCTGTGTGTGTGTGTGTGTGTAAGAGAGAGATCCGATTATCAAATTAAACTTGCAGTTATTCAAACTGCTATTCAGAAACTGTAATACTTGTTAACGGAGCTCAATGGACAATAAAAAAGTAATTAAAGGAATATGTGGTTTATTAAACTTAATTAAAATTTTCAGGGAGTGAAGATATATCGAGGGTTTTTTTTTTTTTTTTGGAATAAACAGATTGCTTAGATTCGTTTTCTTTTTTTTCTCTCTGAAGAAGAATAAACAGCATTCATTTTCTCTTAACAGATACGCTGACTACCGGTAATTGAGAAACGGCATAATGGACGGTTTTTATTTTTCCTCTTCAGTTTTATCTAGCAATGTCTGAATTTATAATGATATGGCGTTAAATGAGAGAGAGAAAGAGGTAGAGGAGGAGGAGAAGAAGAAGACAGCAACATCGGCAAACACAAATTTGTCTGATTTTCTTTATTTGAGAGAAAAGGTTAAATGTATGAGAGAAAAAAAATAAAACGAATACAGACTTACTTTTAGGATTGAAAAATAAGATATTTCGCTTGTTTCCCATTATCTGATGAGACCCAACGGCCAAACTTTGTTGTTTGTAACATAAACTGTCAAACATATTCTAATCAGATCGCTAACGAAATTAAAAAAATAATCTACTGATAAATTCCATAAAACACATGTTTTCAGTTGGAAGAATCTGCCAAAATAACTTTGCAGATGCATGTATGGTTTAAAGGAGAAGCTACAGATATATATTTGCGGTGTATCAAGACTTGCATATGATGGATAGCCCGGCGGAAGTAGAATGCGGTCTGCTGAACTATCTAAGTTCAATCTATTGATTAGCCAGCAAGAGCGGTAATTTATGCTTCTTTTTTGTGGTAACGCTACAGCTTTTACTGTCGTTAGTTATCTTCGATGATGGGTTTCAGTTAAACAGAGAACTTATAAATAGTATCTGTAACTAATAAATGTATACTTTATTCATAGAGGAAAATTTATCACTTCTAATGCCCACCACGCGAAGAACTCATCTGCGCTCCGCAGGACTCACGTACATCATTTCCGAGAATTCTGTTCTGACCAAGACCCTAAAATTTATCCAAAAGGTGAATGCTTGTTCTCTCTATCTGAAAACGTTTAAAATAATACCTGTGATTAATAATAACATGGTATCGTGATGTGTTATCTAAGAGGTAGACGCAAAAATATCCAGAAACTGCTGAGATCGGTTATCGTATGGCTTCATCAGCTGTAATTCCCCCCCCCCCCCTCTTCATTGACTGTCAGTCTTTTCCACAACACTGATCAAATCGGAATTCAGAAAACTTTTAAAAAGGATATAGAGTATGATGGATGATCTTCTAGAGCACTCTAGAAATACCATGGCAACTGAAACATCCACTTCGTGTTGGGAAGAGGAAGTCAAAAACTAAAAAAATTAGAAATCTTTCTTCACAGGGACGCTACTGCCCGGAGAAATAATTTTCCACTGTGTGTGTGTGTGTGTGTGTGTGTGTGTGTGTGTTCGTATTTTAATTTTTGCACGTCACAGGACACATCAAGGAATTGTTATAGTCACACAATTGTTTCTTCACACACACACACTTCTCACTCACTGGAGTCTCATTGAGCGTCTGGAATGTGCTGGAACGAGATATCTATGACAAAAATTCTCTGCCAATAAATCTGCTGGAACTAGAGGAACAAAAATTCGTTCTTTGTTTTTGATGTTTTGGAATTAGAATTCAGGGTCGAAGCAACTGAGGCTTTCAACCAAAGTGATGTGTTGTAGTGAAGTTAGTGTCCTCATTGTATCGATTCAGTTCTGAAATCTGACGGTGATCCATCTCGTTTTCAGATCGGTCTCTCCAATAAACAAGCCATCCAGTGTATTTATTTATGTTGATCAGTAACGCATTCCCGAACAGGTTGTGTTATGCTGGACTATTATTGTAACTTAAAAACTTGAGTTCGAGAAAGACGAGGAATTCTACTGAGGTTAAACTAGCAGGTTTCCAGCAGTGTCAAGAGGAGTTTATGCATTCACCGACATCTCTTTCCAATCACATTCCACATGCTCGGGACCGAGATGCAGTGACTGAGGGATAAGGGAAAAGGGGAAAAAAACTGACTGTAACTTGGCATGTTCCGTGACATGGCGCCTTATCCTTTGAAATATCATTCATATGCAGGAGAAAGTGTCAACACGATTAGGCATACTCGGTCGAAAACGATGTTTGGGCGCACCGCATAGAGCTTTGTTACTAACAGAGCAGAAGCCAAATTTTGTGGCCTCGATTCTTCATTTTTAGAATACAAAGGAGGTACTTATCGATATGTCCGTATTCCCATTGTCATCCCTATTCGAAGTCACTCGGGGGAAGAATCTTTTCGCATTATCACATCCACGCGCTTGAATGTATAACTGTTTCTGGAGACAATTTATCTCTTATTTATAGCCATAAATAAGCATGCTTGTTACATTTCAATAGCCTGCTCAAGGTAGCTTCCTTTTAGCATAGAGGTTTTGATTACCGATTGTGTATTGTGAGCCATATGATTAAGATCACTAAAAGCTAGAGCTTTTAGTGATCTTAATCATATGTGAGTGGTTTCATCTCATATGAAGTAATTAAATAATCATTTGCATCTTATTAAACATTTAAACTAATGATGTATAGTTGCAAAAGTTCGCTATTTGAATTCTAACTGGAAGAAATGGAACGAAAACACATGTATCGTTCAAAAGGTAAATAAATACAAATACAACATGAATATATGCGCGCTACTAAAATATAAATATAAATAAATGAAAAAATAAATACTAAAATAACAACTAAAACACTCTCTCTTCTTCGTAGGCCGTGCGCACTTGTCCATTAGACGATACTGTAAACTCTCCTTTTATAGATAAAATAATAAAAATGTAAAGAACATGAGAATTTGAGAGATTAAAATCAATACCAGCTGTACTCAATATTCATCTCTTTCTTTTCCCTCTTTGTCTGTCTCTTAGAAAAGCATGTTTAAGAGAGCAATTATCACTTCCGACGTAGCCACGGGAGTCGCAGAATTTTATCAATAAATCGCAAAGTAGAGGAACGCCCTTTTTCTAGTTTCAGCTCAGACGATCGTTGATAAATCGTTATGGCCACCGCAGCGGGCTGTTCTGTTTCACCTGGCAACAGCATTCACTGTCCAACCTTTTATAATTTCGGCCCTGTACGTGGTGGTCGTTTGTAAGTGGTTTCGTCAATCATCAGATCCTTATAAATGAGCCTCTGAAGTCTGGTCTTCGGAGAAAGTAATTCATGGTTTAATTAGTCTTATCGCACGAAAGATTTAATCCTAAATTTTTTTTTATTTTATTTTAAATACGGCATTGTTCATCCCGGGGAAGTTTCGACTTCTTTTAGGAAACTTTGGAGTTATGCATTTATCAAGGATGTATGTTGCCCTTCTACGAAGTAATTCGGAAATATTTCTGACGTCCTTTCGGCAATCTAATTGTAGAACTTTGTCGTGTTACTTCCACGAACATTTATAAGAATTATGTGATTAATTTTTAGGGATTAAATCTTTAGCAGTAAATCAAAGGAATTCTTTCATTCGAATTTCTGTTAAGTTTCGCGTGCAAAAGGCCATGCGTTGCTTTAGAACGACATCATAATGAATATGCATGAGTTCCTATTGGAAGACAAAATGCTACTTATTATTATTTTGTTTTATTTTATTTTTAAGACTGAAATGCTGGAGCTATTGTTTTGTGATTTATTCAAGAAATAAACAGCAATCTACAAAGTGATAAATATCATGCGTACTGCATGTTATTAGTTATTTGTGTGCTGAATGAAAATTTAGGACAAATCTAGTGATTGTAGGAAGTGTTTTAAAGTATCCATGTCGTTAACAACCTTATTCACGGGACACAATACTAGACCACCTAACATTCTACAGAGATGGTCCGTGGAATGATTTCTTTTCTTATTTTTAGAATATGCGATTTCAACACCATCTCTTGGGTATACAGTATGGGTCAGTTAAAATTCAGGGTTGTGACATGCGTTTCACGCATATTTCTTTCTTTCTTTCTTTTTTTTTTTTTTAATTCCATATGGCAACTTTTTCAAATTTACTTGATGGCTGTAGGGTTATCGAATAGTCTCCACTTCTCCCCTTGACCTGTGGATACCTATTTTGATAACGCATTTGAAAGAAATAAGTTTTTTTGCTAAACGAAGATCACAACATTTCAAAAATTGTCAACATGATTATAACAAGCATGACATAATCTTATTCAGCATTAAATAAAGCATTATAAGATTGTCTCCGACTTCTTTTAATAGTTTTATTGGTTATACTTCTGTATTTATGAAATTAACGAATTTTCTTTAAGCATGCAATATTTAGATTTTATTGAGAAAATTATACATTTTTAAATACTGCTGATTAATGTGTTTACATACTTAGAGAACATTGGTTAGAATAAAGTTAATGGACTTCGAATAGCAACATCTCGTATATCTTAGCCCATTGTGACTTCTTTTTCAATCAATAGCATCATTAATCCTAATAACTATCAGCTGATTGTTGTTGTTTGGGAAGTCTCAGAGATATATCAGAAATAGTCGTCTAGTTGGTCCCTCTGATCGGCTACCTAGGCCCGTGCTTCTATCGTATTCCTATTTATGATCCTTAATCCAAATATATGTATTTCTCAATAGTAAACACCTGTTAAAATTCGTCATATCTGTCCATCACCGCACAAGTTACTCCAAAGCTGTGGCTGGCAAAAAAAACTTATCGAGCTATTTTAATTTTTGTTTCAGTCGGTTTGGTTTGATTATTTGGAATTTTGGATTGCGGCCGAAAGAGCTGACAGAGGCTGGTGTAATTATGTCTGCTAATTGTCTGCGTTCTTCCTTTTCTTCCTCTGGCCGGAGTAGAAGTTTTACAGGAGGGGGTGATGGCTCCGTGATGGAAACCTTGCTGCCTCCGTACAAGGTGTTCCACTCGGACGACTGTTCGCAGGGGCCCAAAGGGATAAAATATATCGAAATTATTTTAATAACTTCGCCCCGAATAGCTAGAGTTTAATAAAATTGAGGATTTAGGATGAATACAAAATCTCTGTGTTGAGATCAAAATTGATTTCAATTTTGATCTCGATTATTAGTAAAACTTGATCATATGATTCAAACTAATATTTATCATTCCCCATTGATTGCATGAAATTCGATATAATATCAGATTTCACTATTAAAACATGTTGTTTGTATCAATCCATTTTAATGATAGAATTAGGCAAAACAAAATTGTCTACAGTGTATATATGTGCCAAAGCCGCCTTAGTAGTTGTGAAAAATGAATGGTATCAGGACACGAAAATGTTATTACGAAACATATTTCATGATTGTCTGCAATAATTTCTTTATTTGTTTTTCTTCCTTAGATTATATTATAGTCCCTAAATTCGACCGTACCTGAATTGCGGCCTAGAATATCTACTCCTCACATATCCAGGTCTCATGTTCTTTAGACTCTTCCTAATCAATACTCTACATTGAGAATACTTGTAATGGAACTGGTATAGTTCCAGTGTTATTATCTGATTATTTGTCGTTATGTTTTCAGGCCTGTTTTATCTGTTGTAGTCTTATCTGTTCCTAGAGAAAATCCAGCTGCCTTTTATGACAGTGATTTGAAATTGTGATTCATAAATCTGGGCAAGCTGATATCATCGTACATGATATTTATCGTGATTTACGGTCAAAGTTACTTCTATTTGGTCAAAATGACGTGTCCGAATATAACGAAATTAGTTTTTTTAGTGAAAAAGTTAATTAATTAATTGGAGAATACTAAAGGAAAAAATCTTTATAAGTGCCAAATCATAAACCTAGCAGAAGAATAATTTATATGTCTGTCTCTGTTTGCTGACCATTTCGGCACACTTGGATAGCTAACTCCCTGATGTGTTTTTGTTTTTTGTTATAACAGAGTGCTCTGTATATATACTTACTTTCTTCCTACTGTCTCTTCAGTAAGCGGATTTAATATTTCTTTATTATTTTGCTTTTAAAGTATGCAAAATATTTCGTAAGCTTTGCCGCATCACTCAGTGGTGCGTTTCTTACATGAATAAGTAAATCTCCCTGAGTGTTAGTATTTTTTTTTTTACGTATTAGCATGAGGTATCAGAATTTTGTTTTCAGTATCGCAAAATGTTCTACGCGAACTTCAGAATATTTTAATAGAATTTTTATGCTTCTGTTAATTTTTTTTTCTCTCTGTGTGTGTGTGTGTGTGTGTGTGTGTGTGTGTGTGCGCGCGCGCCAAATTTAGCACAGACACGAGTTATTGGAGGATGGTGGTCATTAAGGGGATAAATTACCTCTAGTTTTTGAAGCTGTTTCTGCATGGAGTCTGCATGCTTTAATAGAGTCATGAAACGATTGCAGTTGATGCTGACATGCTCTGGACTACTCTTCCAACAATCTGAGTAGCTAAAAATTCAGGTGGTCTCTTATTTTCGTTGTCTTAAACATCTCTCTCCAGAATATCCCACAGTATGTTCGATAGAATTCAGGATAGACAGACCAGAGTATGCTTTTGCACTCTCCCTTTTAACCTTTTCGGTTCGAGATTGATAACGTCATCCTGGAAGACTCCTTTCACCTGCGAGATAAATAATTATGCCTGGCGAGGTTACAAAACTCTCGCGATATAGTGTAGTATATTATCTTTTTCCGTCGGTAAAGATTCATAATCCCTCATCATGATACTTTTCAGTCTTTTTTTTTAAGAATACCCAATATGAACAAACAAATCAAACACGTAATTCTTTATCTGTAAGCAAGCCGTGTTTGTAGAGGTAAAATTTTACAGATATAACCATCCTGTCTTATAGGAAATCAAAAATTTATGGCGTAGAAATATCTGTTGAGAGGGCGATCGCCAGTTAGTTTCTGAATACATTAGTATATTGTGATTTTTCTTTTTCAAGTGAATTCCATCGCGAAAGGCTATAAACCTATACCACATTAGTACCAGGAGCTGGCTAAGGTTAGGTAAATCAGAAAACCCTGTTATGGAGTTCAAAACATGGAATTTCTTCACAGTACTCGGACCTCTTATAAGCAATGTGGTGGTTTCACACCTTTTCATCCGGGAGACGAATCTTCACATAATGACAATTAATTTGTAATCTGAAGTTGGTAATAGCTTCCGGCAAACATCAACAAAATGCTAACAAAGTGGAATTGCACTTTGTTTACCATCTAAAACAAGTCTAATCACATAATCTGGAGTATGTAGCAGTATACCACCATTTTTGCATTTTTCGTATCATTTTATAAGGATATGGAAAGATTTGAATTCAGCACAAGCATATTAACATCGTTTTCAACCCAGTTAAATATTTTTGTTCTGCTTTTTCACATTTTTGATGTAGAAGAAAAAGTCTTGAATCCAGCGTTTACTGAATGCACATCGGTATGCAAGAATGCCTTCTAAAGATAGCCTTATGATGGTTTTCTTTCCGTACCATTTGAAAGAGTGAAGGAAAAAGAATAAAATTGGGTAATAGACCACGACATCGAAAACCATCAAGAACGAAATGGAATGCAAAAAAAAAAAAAAAGTTCTACAATTTTAAAAAGTTTTCTGAATTCATTGCTTTTAGTTTATCGTCTGCATCAAAGGTTCGTGTAATTGCGTACAAGACGATAAGTAAAAGTTGTCCATTCTTTTTCTTTATGAGCTATCAACATATGCATATCGTGTTTTTATATTTATACAATAGTGAAATAAGAGAATATGGGTGTTGCTATATGGGAATAGAACTTCTTGCGCTTCCGAATGTCTTGTAAGCGAATAACAAGCAAAAAAGAGAAGAGAGGAAGACAAGTAGCAACTTCCTCGGGTGCTTTTCTCCTCCTTTCATCGCACGCCATTATCTCGTAGAACACGAGAAGAGAGCTATATATCTTCAACATCATTTTCCCCATCGTAGTTTGAAGCGAGTTGGATTCTTCCTGTAGCGTTCCGCTCAAGAGTGGCTTGGATGGCCAGCAGGCGTTTGACAGATAATGCTGCCATCGATGCAGATACAAGAGCTGTACTAGCTAGCGTCTATTTCCTGTCACACCAGAAGAACTCAGCTCGAACGGACGAGTGCTATGTCCCCCCCCCCCCCCCCCCCAAAAAAAAATTGCTCGAACAGTTTTTTTTTTAGAAAAATTGTAATTTAATAACTTAAATTTTAACACTGTGGTCTGTTTCGTATACAAGTGTTTTTTCTTTTCCTTTCTCCGCCTTTGTAAATTCTTCTCTTTCTGATATTACGCAAATTGTATCTCAAAGTATCCATAAAAACCCGCTCAGTAAGTTTTTAAAAGTTTTCTAGCTTTTAAATATCAGATAACTAATTATGGATGGAATGAATAAAAAGGTTTGTTTCACAGGAACACATTAAAGAGATCGATGTGTTCTATAAGTGGCTAGCGTTTTCCTATTTGCTAGAAAGTGCTTTGTTTCGTGTAGGTACATTAATCGACAGAAACGCGAAGAGAAGAGAATAAAAACATAAGCTTTGAAAAAATTGTTATAATTATAATTGGCAGCACAAAAAAGCATATTAAGATGCTGTCACAGAGCTTTAACTGATGATAGCAAAGTTACTACCAAATTTTTGTAGCGTGACGCATTTTTAAATATCCGATATTTTAAATTCCGACACAAATGCCTTAATGCTCTTTAGTATATGCGCGATATGAATTATTATCAGAATATTGTTCTCTGTTCGATACAAACAGTATATGCGATTTCATTCGTATCTCGACATATTAGTAACGTTTGGTTCTTATAAACAAATCCGTTTCCATAGATACGCAGATCTTTTGGAAATTTTAACTGGAATTTACCCAGTTCCCTTTAAAATAATAATAAATATAACAGCATACTGTTTGATTGATGTCATTTGGCATATCACTTTCTAAATTTTTTCGATATTATAAAATTAATAGTCGGTCAATCTCGGTGTTTTTTAAATATTTTAAAAAACGGTAACCAGTTTTTTTTTTAAATGTATCTCTTGAATAATCAGCAAAAAATGCCATTAAGGCAGCTTTAATAAACTATAAATATCAAGATGCCAGTCACTTAAAATAGGCTTTAAGCTAGAAAGCTTGTCATATTAAAGTGATTATTTTAGAAACCTGTTCTGAACCCCCATCGTACAACGAGGTATTACTTTTGACACTAATAGTATTATGGTTGCTACAGTTACATTGGACGCTAATTTTTAACCTTCGACTGAATCCGTTTGTGACTAGCGTCTCGACCGTTATTAGTTTAGGAATTACGTTCTTGGCAGTGCCTTGTTTGGTCTTATCTTTTGGGTCTGTAGTGTGCTGGCATGGCACTCTTCAGGTCCCTTGGGACTTGCACTAATGGAATTGAGTCTCGTATCAAAGCCGCACACATCGCTACCTGTGCTTAAGAAGGGATATCGTGTAACACTGTCTGAAATGCTATTCTTTACTCCGACTGTAAAACTCGATATTTAATCTAGACGCGAAGATCAATGACAGTCAGGAACGGTGAGATGGAAGGGAGCTACGATATGTACAAAGGGAGGGTGGAAACAAAAAAAAAAAAAAAAAAAAAAGACCCTCATTCTATTCAAATTTTGTTCCACTTGTTCTCAGTCAATTTTGCTTTGTAGAATTTTCAAATGATTTTGCATTAATTTCTTTCATTCGCGCGGCTTCGATAATAACTATCCGATTCTGATGCTCATTCGGCACTTTTTAATTTCCTCATCTTTCTCTCTGTCATTTACAGTCTACGTGTCCTGTCTGATTTCTGCGTCATTCCTAACAAAAGGTTCTGTTTCGACAAGTTAATTGAGAAGGCTTAATTTAAAAGAAAGAGAGAAAGGAGACTCAAGAGATATGTTAAGAAAGGTATTTTTGGTATAATTTGGGAATTCCAATTGTCTTCAGATTGGCGCCACCTTTTCTTCGATCTTTTGTGTTTCTGAAGTATTAAACCATTTAGAGCAGAATGGAAGACTTCCTATCTTTAATCGAAATTTAACTGCGCACTTTTAAATTTCGAAATGACTTTCATTCTGATTAAGAAAGAAAAAAAAACGAAATGAAATAATTATATTATTGTAATTCTTGCAGATGTTAGAGAGAGAGAGAGATTCTTCGTTAAAGGAACATCCCAGTTATACAATTATTTAATCTTATTATGATATTTTGAGAGATTTATGATCTAGAAGAACGAGGAGAGAAACTAAATTATCATTGTAGAACACTTGATACTAAGTGAAACCACTTTAACTGTCAAAAACCAGACCAGACACCTGTTTTAAATATTGAAGACTTTTCAACTATTCTGATCCTAATTCAGCTTAAATTTCAACAGTATACCATGAATCGAAGCATTATATTCTTTAGTAAAGATGTTTTCCTGTTTTACACAGTTGTAACTTTTTTTTTATTATTATTATATTTTTTTTTTTATGAGACTTGATCTTATATGAGACCTGCCAGGAAGTTACTTTCCCTTTATGCGGACGTCATTAATTGAACATTTAAATTGCAAAATGCTTGCATAGTTAATTGGATACGACAAAAAAAAAGCATTAAGTAAATAATCAAAATAAAGAAAATCTTAAGAGCCTGTTTCCAATAAAAAGGAAATCAACTGTCATTTTCTAGGAGAAGTTTATAAGAACGCCATCCCTAACAATACCTGCAAATACCTTAATTCGAGATTTCAGAAGAGATTCGAGAGTCACATCGTATTCTAAAAAAAAAAAAATTCTATAAAATTTGTTTAATCTTTTTTTTTTTTTTTTTTTTTCAATCTGTAAAATCTTAAGATTGCTCCAAAAATTCATTCCCCGATTATTAAGTTTATTCTGGAATAGCGATAAATATTTCCTCATATGGATGGCTCTAAAATTTATTAAGTTTTTATTTTTATTTTATTTTATTTTATTTTATTTATGTATTTTTTTAGTAAGGGAGAGCCTCTTCCATCTCCTCATCTCAATGTCTACAGAATTTATAATAATCCATCTCTTATAATTTATCAATCACCAAAGTAAATTGTAGAACATTTTCACTTAGAGACTTGTGCAATATTAAGACTATTTTCCACCTTGAGGCCAAGGGAACAAGCCATTTTATGACGCTACTAATTCAGATAACTGGGGAACAGCACAAAGATGATAACGCTATCAATCGCGTTTTGTAATTTATTTGTAAATTCTCAGAGAACTTCCAGTAATTTCATTACTGTCAATTCTTATCGCGAATATTTTATTATATGGAATTCCAAACGATCCTATCATTCAAGAACTATGAAAAATAATGTTTATGGATATTGCTTTCTTCTTTCATTTGCTTTTTTTTTTTTTTTTTTTTAAATGTTGACTGCGGTACTGTTCTCAATGCTCTCATTCAAGGACTTGAAGATATAAGAAATCTAGATAAAAGCATCATTATTCTACTCTGCATTTTATTATAATTTAAAACCGTTTATTTATTTAGTTTTTTTATGATACTACCTGGAAATATGTCCTTATTATTCATTGTTTAGAATGTCTTTTGCATCATTAAACAGGATATCTCATTCTCAATTTAAATGCCATTTGGTAGCGTTGGGACTTAAAAGAAACGTGATATGAACTAGTGATGTTCATTTGATATCCGTCATCAGTTAGAATGAAGCGAATAACCACATTTAACAATGTCATTTTATCTTGAACTCTGAGTCAACACGAACAAATTGAATGCAGCGGGGACAAAAGAAATGGGAGACTTTGAATGTATGGTTTTATGGGAGAAGAACAGAACTTGACTGATACAAGAAGAGCGCATCATGTTTCTACTCTAGAAATAAAAAAAGTTGTACTACTCATATAGGGACTACTTGTGAAACGTCAGCTTCCGAAGTCCATATCCCCCCCCCCCATTTCTCCATGCGAAGGCAGGATGACGGAAGCGTCATCGTGCCGAAGTTAAAAAAACAGCAGTCAGATAATGAGTTTGAGTCGAGCCATTCGCTGCATTCGTTTCAAGAACCGTAGTCGTGCCCTGTCTCTGACACACGCACGATAAACTACTGTAGACGTTAAAAATTGATTTCATTATTGTCACGTGGAGCATACTTCTGTGGATCGCTCGTACCACTCTTAGGTCAGACAGGAGAAGCCCATGGCTATAATACCCGTAATATTTATTTATTTTGTTGGAAAAGGGTGAAGGAACTTCGAAAACGAGTGATGCTTAGTCACTTGATCCCTGTGCTGTTCTTCGCTTTTATTTTGACAGAAAGGAGAAAACAGAATTCTAAGCGTTCTTAGTGGAGGATAGGATTTCACATTAGTTTATTCATATAGAGAACGACTCGCTTTCCTTTATTTATTTATTTATTTTTAAAAACAGTTTGAAAAGTATAGCACATTACTCAAGCGTAGCTTTAGATAAAGCTGGAAACCGTGTTTTGAAGACTTCTTACCCATGCCAGTTCAAGCTTTCAACAGGCAAAGTGTAGACGTTACTGGGCAAAGAAATTCATCTCACACTTAAAGTCTTCGAAATATCAATGTCATAGTAAGATTCGATTCCAGAGCCTATGGGAGACAAAAGAATTCTCTTGACCCGCTCAGTCACTAAGGCTGTGTGTGTGTGTGTGTGTGTGTGTGTGTGTGTGTGTGTGTGTGTGTGTGTGTGTGTGTGTGTGTGTGTGTGTGTGTGTGTGTGTGTGCGCGTGCGTGCGTGCGTGCGTGTGATTATCCCCTTTCCCCATCTTCCTCTTCTTTAGAGAAATTAAAGAGAAACCTGCCATAATGGCATTATATTCGATAGGGAATAACTTAGTTTAATTCGGCGGGGGGGGGGGGAATTGAGCCCTTGGATTTGAAAGATGTGAACTTGAATCCCATTTATGCAGTGAAGAATTTTTTCATGACACTTTTTTTGTCTAAAAGGGAATTATCCGGTCTCATACGTTAGGGGAAGGATTTTCCTCCTTAAACTCTCTTTATTCCTACTGCAAAACCTTTATACTGAATGATGGATACACATAATTATCAGACATAATGCATTCGACTGATAGTCTTATTTGCCTTAGCATCATTGAAAAGTAACTAATCCATTTCTCACGTTGATCCCAAAGAGATCGACTATTACGGTATTCTTATTGGCGATCATACTGGCAAGAGATTTCAAGATGTTATAAAGTGATCACTAATAGATTCTTTAATTACTTTACTGAAGACTGATGCAAGAACAAGGTAATAATGATATGAATGGTAGGAATATCTTCTTCAGGAGAATTTTGCGAATATTTATTTTAAGAGTACACAGAATAGAAGATCAAGATTTTCTGATATTTTATTTTTGGAAAAAAAAAAAAAAAAAGGACCAGCATGGTGTTTGGCGTGTTGTGTGATAATGATATCACACAACACGCCAAACAACATACACCATGCTATGTGTGTTGTGTGATAATGATATTCGTAGAGGGTTTCCCCCAGTTCTCACCGTCACTTTTTTGGGGGGGGGGGGGCATGAGCCTCCTTATATATTTATGGCTGTAGTTTCGTGTGTGTTCACGGGACCGGTTTGCCTGTTTCGCGGGATGAAAAACCCGAGTTTCTGGGTGAAATAAAATCCTCTACCTCCGTATGAGAGCGGTCAACTCACCTTTAGTCGAAAGAGACCAGATGAAAGTTCCTCACATCATGGACGGGAATCGAACCCAGGTCTTTCCGACCAAAGGGCTTCGTCTATACTGACTGAGCTACGGAGGCTCTCGTTGTATGATGTTTTACAGAACCATCGGTATAGGCACCGGAATAATAACAGATATAACATTTGAATAATAACAGATGTCTATTTCATTTTCATTTAGCTGTTCATGTTCAATTTTGATATCCTAGCAAACTTCCAAGTTGAAAATTTAATGATACCGATAATTCCACCTGTTTTCACATTCATATCATTCTCTTTTGCTGTTTGGAAAGTTTAACGCGGCATCTTATTGAAAAATTAGCAGCATGAAATAATGAAGTGCAAAGTTCTCACATCATTTCTACTGAATTTGAGATGATTAGTAAAATAAGCATTACTACAGTTTAGAAGTGCAATGTTCTCCTTCATCGGATTGATGACTCCACCTTTGGGGAATGAAACACTCAGGTTTTTCATTCCACAAAGCAGGCAAGCCACATAGAAAATACAAAACTTATTAGCTTAGCCTTAGCTACTTCAGCCGTAATTCCAAAAACAAAAAAAAAAAAGTTCTCTCCTATTTAATATAACCCGGAAATAATAATAATAATAAAAATAATAATTTTTTCCTTCTTGCAAGAATAGGTGTAGATATTTCATTTTATCCTACCATGAATTATTATTTATAGTAATATTTTTTTAAATGATTTACTAATAATAGCAATGATTTCCGTACATCATTCGAAAAAAAAATCCTTTCAATGATATATGGTAGAATTCAAGTATTAAATTTATATTCTGCTCATTTATTATTATTCTGTAAGCAGTTCGTCTTACAAGGTATAATACAGTAAATGCATATGATGTTACGTAGTATATTATTAGGGTTTTTTAATGCTCCCTCTTTTTGACGAGATCACTCTTCCTAAATAAAGAAAAATCCACTTTTTCTTCCGTCACCTATCTTAACACAAATTTCTTTTGATTCTTTGAGAAAAGAAACGCTATAAAATGCATAAACACTTGAAAATGCAGGAATTTGGAGAATTAATATATTTATACGATAGATTCTTTAAATAAATATATCTACTTAAATTTAAAACTTCATTTATATATATGATTATAAAAGTCTTGCTTGTATTTTAAGTATTTCATTATCCTCCATCTTATTCGAGTTCTGATTAACATAAATTCGAGGCAATAAAAATTGCAGTAATATCTACAGATTTCATAACTGATTTAGTGTATTTCGAGAAAGACGTATTGGTAATTTTGTTTTCTGTCTCTTTTTTATCCATCATTTCAAATCGATTTGCCAGCTGACAATTCCTTACTGAGATCGTCCTTTCTTTCTTTCTTTAGTTTTTTTTTTTTTTTTTGGGGGGGGTGCTAATGTGACAATCAGTGAGAGAAGAGTATGAATCAAACGCGTAAAACGCGATTTAACGTATGGTGAGGTAGGACCAAATACCAAATGAGCATGGTTGTCAGTAGGTATGTAACAGTCGTTGGTCACTATCTGCATATAGAAATTAATTTAAATATTCACGTCTTCTTCTCCTTGTTCTTCAGTATTTTCTGTTCACAGCTGTACGAAAGCCTCCCCCCAAAGTCCTTCATTTATTCCTATCTCGAGCCTTTCTATGCCACTGAGTTCCTGCCATCGCTTTAATCTCATCCTCCCACCGTTTCTTTGGTCTTCATGTAGCTCTCTTCCCATGTCTGGAATGCATTTCAGAAATCAGACCTTATCCATTTTTGAGTGTCAAATGGCAATGTGACCTCTCAATTGCCATTTGGACTTTTAATGACTGATATAATGTCTCACCCAGTCTGAGCTTTCTATCTAGAATGGTAATACGAAGTAATGATCTTTCCATTTTCCACCGTGTAATTCTCAACTTGTTGGTCAATTTTTTAGTCTAATTCCAAGTTTCAGTTCCATATGTCATGACAGGAAATATTTTAATGTACAAAAATTCATTAATTTACATTTCCAAAAAATGGCAGTGTTATTCTGTGGAGTTATGTTCACACCGTGTAACTCACTTTGGAACAACTAAAGAATATTCCACACTGTTTATTTATGTACAGTATAAGAATATCGGATATTTATCCGATAGGATACTTTTTTGAATGAATAATCTAACGTGAATAATGTTTCTAAACAATGAAAATCGTTCTCTTTTTTTTAACTTCTGATAATGTTGTTTATCTGTTTTCCCCCCAGTATTTCCCACCTCAAAACAGCATAGTGAAGCGAAACTTGACATTATGGTATCGCATAATTCAGATGAACGTATTTTCTGTTCGAGAATGAAGTTGTTACACATTCTTATTAGCTACATTTTACTTCCTGCTTTCGGCAATGTGATTCACTAATTAAAGAAAAGAAAAAGAAGGGATCGACAAGGGTCGTATGCTGTCTCTCTTAATTAGATGGCTAGTAAAAAAAAAAAAAGAAGAAGAAGAAAAAAAAAAGACATTTTTATTTTATAGAAACGGAACTACGAGTAGTTTTCTTGCTCTTTCATCGGAAGTGCATGCACGCTATTGTTCAACAGTCATTCTACTAATGCAGCAGTGGCTGAATAAATTTTCTTTGTCATTTAGCATTTTCAAAATGCCTGCCAAAAGAATGTAGGAAAATGTGAAGTAAAGAAATAGTACAATTCCTTTATTGCTTACTATATGATTTTATTTCCCCGAAAGCATTTAGTTTCAATAAAAGAAACTCGGGTTATCTTTTTTTTTATAGACATGCAGAACTTCATGCTTTTCTGTTTACATTGAAAAAGTGTTATTGAGCTAAAGTAGCTTAAATGGAAATGAAAGTTGATTTGTTTATTTTTCATTGATATTAAAAACCTGGCTTAATTAAATGGAATATGAAAAGATAGAGAACGGAATTCAGTTTATTTTATGATTATTAGCACGTTGATTTTAAAATATTAGATTGTTTGCAAGAATATGCAAAAGAAAATACGTCACGGCACAGCAAGAGATTTCATTTTTTATGGGAGAAACTTTTCTTAAAAATTTTAATTACTAAATATCAAAGCATTCTTCTCCTAGATGTCTGAAAAAATTGTTTTTGGGTATGTGCATTTCCAATGGTTTATTTTACGTCTTCTTTTCCTTTCGGTCTTCTTTGTGCCAACATTAAGAAGACTGATAAATGGGTTTATTATTATCAATCTAGCCAGCGGCTGGCTCATTGACTGGAGAGCTGGTCCTCAGTCCACTTTGCCAACTGGACCGGCAATGGATAAATCCAGACTTGAACAGTTAGTTCTATTACAATGAATTTTTACTGGAAACTGATGCCAAGAATTAGTATAACTTTCACTGAAAACAGACGAACGAACGAATTTATATATTCATTTTTGTAATCCATACGCCTTCCCATTCTTTGCTTCCTATTTAATGTCTTATGTCTTAAAGTGAAATATTTACTCCTTTTAGTTGCATTAAGCACATATCAGATTTATTTTGTTCTTCCATCTGTCCATATGCAAATTATTCCGGTGCTCTCCCTAGATGTAGTTTATTTAATCTCGAAAGTAATGTAAATATGCGCTAAATGTAAAAAATCCCAACTGTTCTGTGCAGTTTTTTCCCCACATTTCTGTAAATGCATATTAATGTCGGTAGAATTAATAAACAAATAATAAATAAACAGTAGCATAATTAGTATACCGCGAAACCTAGCATTGCCAGGGAAAATAGCCAAGAAGAGCGAGAGATTTTTTATTACTGTTTGTTTGTTTGTTTAGTTGTTTTTATAGCTTATTTTCGAAGAATATGTTCTCTTTGTAATATTTCGATCAATAACTTGTTTCTGTTGATTCGATTTTCTTGAATGTACAAACGAATTTCTTGTTTTCAATTTATTTCGTTAATGTAAAAATTAAAACTGACAGATATATCTTCTTTTATGCAAATAGCATCACAAAATATTCTTAAATGGATTCGATGAACTACACTACTTCATAAGAATTCAAAACTTTCTCTTTCTATCACATGAAACTAATATTATATTTTAGTTTTGCTTGCACCGTAACGAATGTTCCCCCCTCCCCCACTCTCTCTCCCTTCTAATTACTGTTGTTAAAATGTAGATTGTTTTTTCTTTTTTCTCTACAGGGAGGTGAACGGGAAGTATGGGAATTTCACAACTTCACTCTTACCAGGGTAAGTATCTCTCTCTCACTTTCTCATTCTTATTGTTCATAGATGTGCTATTTCTATCTTCGTTTCTGCATCTGTTTTCATTATTTCATAAGATTATAAGGTTCATCCACAGTAATAAAAATTGATATTGTGCTATAATCGTATGGAATACTAATATTGTTTATCGTGAAATATTGTATACATATCAAATCAACATATGCACCGGATTCAGGTGTTTGCTAAGATTTGGTTATTAAATATTCAGCATATTTGATTTTTAATATCTGGAATCCTGGTTTTACACTTAGTGTTAAACAGAGGACACAATACTTATTAATCACAAACATGAGAAAAATATTTTTAAAAAACATTGAATAGTGCCCAGTGGGATTAAAATACAATTGAATGGCATTTAAATCAAGTTCATATTATTTTCTTTGATATATGTTTTTACTTCTTTAGTTTCTTCTTATATATATCGAATCATTGCCATCATAATCCTCTTCTTAATTAATTTTCATCATATCGAGATAATATACTATTTTCACTTTCTCACTCTTCTCTCTCGCCTCTTCTAACAACCCTTTCATGTCTTCTCTCAAACTGAACTTATCGCTAGTTAAGTTGTTAGTACCGTTTACTCTTTTCTGTTTTTGAATTGCTTGCATTATATTTTTAATTTTTGCATCGGGAAAACTTGACGTTTTGATCCGCTCATCAACGGCATGTTTTATGATAGTCACCATACCAAATAACATCCTTCTTTTTATAATCAGTTTTACTTACCAGAATTTTGTTATTACGCACTAACTTACTTGATTCCGCGCTGTGTTATCCATTTTGCTGAACTTTTTTTTATTCTCCCTGTGTTCCTCTAAACACCGCTCGACTCTCTATAGTTCCTTGGCCTTTATTGTCTATCTTAATAATCTGCTTTAGCCTAGCGATTTCAGAGGTTAAATTATTTTGAATTATATATATTCTATTAACATGATAATTATAATTAATTATCATCATCATATGTATCAAGGATTTAGGCCTCTTCCGGCCTTATAAGTCATCGTTGAATCGTTTAAGAGGACGGCCTGGTTTTCTTTTTCCTAATGGCTTGTACTTTAAGGCTTGTTTTGGTAATCCTTCTGTTTTCATTCTTTGAACGTGTTCCATCCATTTATGTTTATATTTTTTAATTTTTTTCTATTACTGGTTCTTGGTTTAATTCTTTCATAATATCTCCGTTTCTTTTGTGATCAAATAGGGTATACTTTGCAGTTTTTCTCATAAACTTCATTTCTGCTGATGTTAATCTTTGTGTTTGTTTTTTTGTTTTATTGTCTAGATTTCGCTTCCATACATTAAGACCGGTAAGGCTAATGTATTGTATACTTTTAGCCTGGTTTGTTTTTGAACTAGGTTTGGTTTAAATATAGAGTTAATTACACCTGTTATTTTTAAATATTTTGCAATTTTTACGTTTATATCTTTTTCATTTTCATATGTGATCATACATCCTAGGTAGTTAAATGAATTCACCTGTTCTAAGATCTTGTTATCTATTACTATTTTAGTTCTTGCTGGATCTTGTCTCCTTTAAAGGCCATAGTTGTTGATTTTTCCGTTGATATTATCATACCATAATCTTTGGATATCTCATTTAGATTTAAAATAGCTTTCTGTAAGTTATCTTCAGAATTTGTAATTATTATTTGGTCGTCTGCAAAGAGGAGAGTGTTTAAGTTAACTGTAGGTGAAAGTTTAATTCATCGATGTAAATTTTTACTCCATTTTATTATTATTTCATTTAAGTAGATATTAAAAAGAGTTGCTGAGAGGGGACATCCCTGTCGGACCTCTTGGTTTATCTATTTTGTATGTGATAGCTCGTGATTTAATCTTATTTGTATTTGATTATTTTCATATATACTTGTGATAGCTTTTAGGATATTATTTGGTATTTGTCTTTCTTTTAATATGTTAAATAATATGTTTCTTTTAACTTTGTCAAATGCTTTTTCAAAGTCAATAAATGCAATATGTGTTTCTAAATTATATTCTCTTCTTTTCTCTATTATTAATTTTAGGCAAAAGGCTGGGTCTATACATGATCATCCTTTTCTAAATCCATTCTGTACCTCTAGAATAAAGTTTTCGGAATATTTCATTAGTTTGCTATTTAAGATTCTGCTATATATTTTGTAACAGGAATTTAGTATACTGATACCTCTATAGTTTTTAGGGTCATCTCTATTACCTTTCTTAAAGATAGGAATCACAATTGCTTTTTTCCATTCTATTGGGGAGATACCAGTTGAGTAAATTTTATTTAATTATAATATTTTTTTTAAAATAAAAAATTATAATTAATAATATAATTAATTATAACAAAGCTATAATAATATATATTATAACGTGTAATAATAATAATAATAATAATAATATATACCAATAATATAGTGCTAGTCTACAAATAGTGCAAGTCTACAAATTAAATATCTTTACTTATTATTATTTTTTATTTATCATCATTATTATCTTTATTTATCGTTCTTATCATTTTTATTTATTTATTATTGTTATTATTATTATTTGTTTAACCCCGTGATTGCACTTATCGTGCGTTAGTACAGTGGGCGGGCTAAGGTTATCCTGCTATAGAGACTGAACATTTTAAGCTACTTCAGGTCTGTAATAAGCAGAATGGAGGGTGTGATCTCTCACTGGTTGATGAATTCATGTTACCTAAACATACAAGCCCACAAATACTAGTTCCGAAATAAAACTTAATCACGCTTCCATATATTAGCTCTATTTCCATAAAACTAACAAGAATGCTTAAGGAATATAAAATCAAAGTAGTATTTACCCCTCTATCAAGATGAGATCACTGTCCACTTCAATATCCGGGTATTTATCGGCTATGGTACGATTGCCGGTCATATGGACAGACAGAAAAATTAATTGAACAACACATTGAAGAACACGTTCGAGATAATGAATACCATAGGAGTAAAGCGTGCTCTTTTCAGCTGACCCACGAGACGCTTCGGAAATGAGACATAAAGTTTCTATGGGAGAAATCGGAACTATTACACCGCTGTTATGATACAACGGAGAGCAAAATCTGGGGATCTTTGGAAATGGCATTAGATCCTAAACATCTAAATATTAACTCAACTTGTCCGAATCATCTTACCTAGCCTTCATTAGCCGAACACGTTCAGATGATTGCGTAAACACGCACAACGTTCTGAACAATTAGAAATATTTTAAAATAACATCAGTCTCTTCCATAACTGCATAACAGTTGTCACCTTTGTTAATCCTTACTATTTTCTAGTAGTTTACTAGTTTGTATATTTACACCTGAAGAAATTCTGTGCAATTTGGAAGAAACGTCGTGTTGTCAATTAAAATAAATGCTATCAGCTTATTCCTGTGTTTTGCCTTATAAACTCTTAGTCAATGTATAATGTAGCGAATTTCAGTATTAATTATATCAGCGTTTATCTATCTTATTATTGTAAATATATTATTATTATTATTATTGTGGGAGGGCCACTGTTATGCACACAGTCTATCATACCGCGCCTTAAATATGTTCACTGTCTCTGCGCTCACCACACTCTCGGGCAATGCATTCCAATCACTCACCACTCTCCATGCAAAAAACCTACTCCTCACTCCCTTGCTCACACCCTCCTTATACAGCTTTCAGGGGATGACCTCTTGTTCTCTTCCTATCTTCACCCATTCTATGCAAAACCTCACTGACATTAATCCGGTAATAACCTCTTAACAGCTTATATGTCGCTGTCATATCCCTTATCCTTCTTCCATCCACCAATTTCTGAAAATTGCATTTTGTCAATCTGTCTTCATACTCAACATTCCAGAGACTAGAAACCATCTTAGTCATTTGTCTCTGAACCTTTTCCAATACATGTGACCAAATCTGCGCATAGTAATCCATATGTAGCCTGATCAAAGCTTATACGAGGGACAACACGCAAATTGTGTGTTGTCCCTCGGTTACTAAAGTTGTCCTCACAACTTTAGTAACATGTCACCGAAATTTTAGGCCCTTGTCTACAATCACCCCCAGATCTTTCATATCCTCTACCCCTTCCAAGATATTTCCAGATTGTGTACTCTAGATCCCATCTCAGCTTCCCAAATTTCGAAATCTTACAGTTTGCAACATTGAATTGATATCCTCACTGATTTATCCATTCAGCCAGTGTATTCAAGTCCTCTTGCAAAGCTACAGCATCCGCTCTACTCCTGGTAGTTCTTCCCAACTTTGCATCGTCTGCAAACAACAGCATATCACCATTCAGACCTCTCCAAATATCATTTACATACAAATTAAATATAGAGTATCTTGACTGCTGGTTTTGGTTACCACGCAGATGCCATGTTGATTGTATAAAATAAATAAATATCAGGCATAATATTTTAGACCTTGAAAACACGTGAAAAAACTTTTCCTTCATACGTATAATGCTGTAACATGTTTGTAGCCTTTTCGCACGTCGTCATAAATCATAGCTCTTTCGCCTCCTGATAGAGTGCCGTTATTTATGGTTAAGCCCTAATAACAGAGATCATAAATACAGAATGCGGATGTTAACAACGTGCCATTTATTAATCAAAACACATCCGATGTTGTTAAATTTTTAACAGAAAAATAACACAGTTTGAATTGTAAACTCATTCGCTGGCTTAGAGTTTTCAAAATTGTATACGCATTTATAAATTTATACGTTTATTACATCGCCCGTCTCTGTCAAGTTTTGTCGTGAAATGGGACTGGGATATATAGATGATAGAGAAATGTAAAATATTATGGACGATAATATTCTGAGTATTATGCCCTGCGGAGGTACTGTAGTTTGCGCATAGGTCATTAAGGCAAGAGAGGTAGATTCAATAAAACTTCTCCTTCCATTTTTCTACGTGCTACTATAACGGGTATTAAATATATCTTTCTTGTAGGCTCCAGGTTATGGATTTGGAATTGCCGTAAGCGGAGGATGCGATAACCCTCATTTCACCAATGGAGATCCTTCGATCGCTATTTCTGATGTTCTGAAGGCTGGTCCTGCGGAAGGGAAGCTACAGTAAGTAACTTTGTTCATTATCCTAGAAATAAGATACCAACTTTAAAATTTTTTTTTTCTTTCTAAGAATGAACTGGATTAAAATAAGGGGATGATATGAAACTCTCCGATAAGTTATTTCTTTGTAATAATATAAAATTATATTTTTAAGCGAGTATTTTACTAATTTAACTTTTTAACACCCCCCCCCCCGCGTAACAGTTCATTGAGTTGCCATGTCCAAGTAACTTGGTTTCATATAAACCTAATTAATACCATGATAGGATGGTTAATACTTGTCAAAACACATTCACCAGTCGGTTTGTCTCTTGACGGATTTTTCGCAAAGGGAAAATCCCTCCACCTCTGTATGAAACGAGCCAATTCAATTTCATTTGAAAAGGCCGTAATAAAGATTCCTAGCGTTCTAGACGGAATTCGAATTTTGATTTTCTAACTAATGAATATCTTCGATA